>NW_011500122.1:120604-121994 GCF_000495115.2 Populus euphratica
TTTTTTGTTGTTGTTGTTGTTTCCCTTATATCTCTTCTCTATCTCTATATTTATAAGTAGAGAAAAGTGGTGAAAATGCCATGCCTCTATTTGGTCAGGGGACAGGGCAAGGTTGATGGGGGCGCCAGCTGGGGCTTATCCCCTCTATTTTTTCATCCATGATAGGCCACCGATTAGAGCTTAGGCAAGTGGGGACTTTGGGTCAGCATCTTTTTTAGTTTTAAGAGAGAGAGGGAGAGGAGTGAAGTCGGTGAAAAAATCTTCTTCTTCCCCTGCCTCGCACGTTTAAGAGAAGAAGAAAAACTTACATTATCATTCAAAACAGCACCGTTTCAATCCTTTTTTTGTGAACAATGCATGAAACGACGTTGTTTTGGGCAAAACGACCGTTTTATTTAAATGAAAATGACACCAAACTTATGTCAAAGCCTACATTATGTACCTAATCAAGCTCTTTCTAATGCAAGGCAAGCAATTTGAATCGATAAGCAGTGCTTTCTCGTACTAATCAAATCATTATTCATACAAATAAAATAAATGCTTTAAACCAATTCGGTTCTCAATAACCCTCAAATTGAAATGTTAACTTTTTGTGACCAATCAAATGTTATTTCATCTTTAAACCAAAAGCTTCAAAATGCTTTCATCACTTCAAGAACCTGTCAATAGGAATTCCTTGAATTGTTTAAAACAAGTTTATTTTGAACCAATATCAAAATGATTTATGTGGTTGGAATAACTTAGGAATTCCAGATAAATTTTAGGATAAGGTGGCTACACAAGTGTTAGAAGTTTTGGAGCTATATGCCCAATGCTCAATAGCATTTAATACATCTCATTTAGGGGTAGGAACAATAAAGGAAGTTGTTCTTGAACCCTTTGGTAATTTTCAATTTGGGTTTGGCTAGAAAGTTTTAAGGCTTAGGTTTTTTTTATGTCGGCAATGTGGGGTGAAGGGTTATAGTTTTGGGATGATTTTTTTCTACCCCTGTAGCCATCTTCAACATGATGAATCTCTTTTCTTTTTAGGTGTAAAAATTCTACCATTCTTGACATCTTGCTCTATGCGTCCACACACTACCACAGCATCAATAAATTGATAAGCCGAATTACCCATCACATGTTCGTAATATGGTGCTTCAAGTGTGTTGGCAAATAAAGAGACCATCTCTTTATCCGAAATTGGAGGATGGACTTGAGCAACTAATTCTCACCATCTTTGAGTATAGTCCTTTATGTTTTCTTTGTCCTAGAGAGCTTTTTTTTAACCTTAGACAGGCAAATAATTAAAAACCATAACCAAACCTTAGATTTTATCAGACATTAAAACAATGCAACCTACCTTAGATAGAGTGTATTTAGGGTGCTAATACCTACCCTTTATTCAACT
>NW_011500122.1:122111-185039 GCF_000495115.2 Populus euphratica
ACTTCTTATCTTTTCATATTTTGCCTAATAGACTAGACATCCGTACATTCCCATAATTTTTTAGGATGGATGGTTCACCGCGACGCCGCACTACAAGCGAAAGATTACAAAGCATATGAAAAATCTTCTTCTTCCCTTGCCTCGCACGTTTAAGGGAAGAAGAAAAACATACATTATCATTCAAACAACACCGTTTCAATCCTTTTTTTTTTTGTGAGCAATGCATGAAATGACGTTGTTTTGGGCAAAACGACCGTTTTATTTAAATGAAAATGACACCAAACTTATGTCAAAGCCTACATTGTGTACCTGATCAAGCTCTTTCTAATGCAAGGCAAGCAATTTGAATCGATAAGCAGTGCTTTCTCGTACTAATCAAATCATTATTCATACAAATAAAATAAATGCTTTAAACCAATTCGGTTCTCAATAACCCTCAAATTGAAATGTTAACTTTTTGTGACCAATCAAATGTTATTTCATCTTTAAACCAAAAGCTTTAAAATGCTTTCATCACTTCAAGAACCTGTCAATAGGAATTCCTTGAATTGTTTAAAACAAGTTTATTTTGAACCAATATCAAAATGATTTATGTGGTTGGAATAACTTAGGAATTCCAGATAAATTTTAGGATAAGGTGGCTACACAAGTGTTAGAAGTTTTGGAGCTATATGTCCAATGCTCAATAGCATTTAATACATCTCATTTAGGGATAGGGACAATAAAGGAAGTTGTTCTTGAACCCTTTGGTAATTTTCAATTTGGGTTTGGCTAGAAAGTTTTAAGGCTTAGGTTTTTTTTATGTTGGCAATGTGGGGTGAAGGGTTGTAGTTTTGGGATGATTTTTTTCTACCCCTATAGCCATCTTCAACATGATGGATCTCTTTTTCTTTTTAGGTGTAAAAATTCTACCATTCTTGGCACCTTGCTCTATGCGTCCACGCACTACCACAACATCAATAAATTGCTAAGCCGAATTACCCATCACATGTTCGTAATATGGTGCTTCAAGTGTGTTGGCAAATAAAGAGACCATCTCTTTATCCGAAATTGGAGGATGGACTTGAGCAACTAATTCTCACCATCTTTGAGTATAGTCCTTTATGTTTTCTTTGTCCTAGAGAGCTTTTTTTTAACCTTAGACAGGCAAATAATTAAAAACCATAACCAAACCTTAGATTTTATCAGACATTAAAACAATACAGCTTACCTTAGGTAGACCGTATTTGGGGTGCTAATATCTTTTCTTTATGCAATCAGTCTCCGTACCCGATTTCTAAGGCCAGTTAGGGTTCCTAATAACCAGAATACTAGGTAACAACTCCTAGTATATATTTTCTGGATAAGAGACAATAATTTCTTATCTTTTCATATTTTGCCTAATAGACTAGACATCCGTACATTCCCATATTTTTTTAGGATGGATGGTTCATCGCGACGCCGCACACGTATGATAAGCGAAAGATTACATAGCAGTAGCAACAAGGGAAGATTCCAAAGCATATGGAGAATAAAAAGACTGAGGATTCACAACAACAACAAGGAAGCTTCCAAAGTAGAGGGAGTCAAAGCGCCCATTGAAGAGAAGGAAAAAGAGTTTTAAAATGTAATGATTATCATATCAAATTGAGAATAATAAGAGATTTAACATATTAGTTAATCAACATTTCCTACTTATATGTATAGAGTAATGTACAATAGTTAATGTAAAGATTATAATACAAGAATAATAAATCTTTTCAAAATATATACAAGTCTTTAATAATTAATATTGATATGTATATTTTGATTTGTCTAAAGATTGATTAGAGAAGAGATCTAGTTTCGATTGATGAACAAACTAGTTATTGGGAGAAAAAAAAGGTTTGTCTTGTGAAGTGTTTGTTTTAATATTATAAAAAAATAAGCCCCAATTAATTATATGGGTTTGATAAATTGTGGAAATCAAAATTAATAGCTATTATTTTCTTACAGAAAGAACACATAAATGGATTAAGACAGCAGTAATTATAACAATATTGCATGCTGGATATTCATGTTGAATAAAGGTGTGCACAAGTACAATTATTACCCTAGAAGCAACACTTTTTACATGAATTAACAGTACAAAGCAGAAATGATTAGGGAGGGATTAACTTTTAATTAAGTGACAACCATTAAGAATGTTTAATAGGCTAGCTAGAGCTACCTGAAGTAAGGATATAATGAGATCAAGTCTTGCATTCTCTTTCTCGTTCTCATGTACATGTGCATTCATGTCCCAACAGAAAAAAGTGAATTTCAGTGGCCCATTCTTTCAAAACTATAATTTCCTTGTATATAAAACAATTTATAATAAAATTTAAAGTATCTGCTATTATTTTGTGTGCGCGCGCTTAATCATATTTATATTAAATGTGTGTTTAATAATATGGTATAAAATATTTTTGTAAAAGAGTTTTTTAATTAAAAATATATTAAAATAATTTTTTTATATTTATTTTACCAGTCTTGATATTAGTAGATCAAGATCATTTAAACAAATTTTAAAAAGTAATAACTTGATATTTTTTTCAAATAAAAAATAATATAAAAGGTACTTTAAAAAATAGGTTGAATTGCGAGACTAAATTTGGACAATTTACTAAATTTAAATGGCGTTTTAATGACATTAAATATTGGTTATAGATATAACATAAATTTTACTAAACTAATATATTTTCCACCAAACCTAGTTAAATGTCGCAAAAAATGTATAGTACAGATAATTTTCTTTATATTGTTATATATATTTTATCAAGATGCCAAGGATTTCCATTGAGATTATTGTTATTATTATGTATTTATAATTATTTACATCTAATAAACATACTTCACGCATGTAAAATACTCAATCATTGAATTCAAAATTTACTGGTAGCAAAAAATTAGAATAATAATTTTTTTTCAATCTTGAATTCTCGTGTGCCTTTTATCACAATTAAAAATGAGTGTGTAGGTGAGAATATAGACACCATCATCTCTAACAATCCCAATGATTTAGCCTTGGTTAAAAATTGATTCAAGATTTATGGAGACTAGACTCATTTCTTAGATTCAAATCTCATTATTAACAACCTTTAATAATTCATACACAAGCGTGCATGCACATATATCTCTTCATCTGAAAAAAATAAACAAGAACCCTAAAAGCAGGAATAGTGGGCCGCCCTCTGACTTAGCACTATCATGCACAATCCAAACACATAAACAAAAGAAAAAGTTACAAACCAATCAACTAAGCTCCACTCACTCCTCTCTCTCTCTCTCTCTCTATATATATATATATATATATATGAATAAAAAACAAGCTAATGAGTACAATGATCCCTTTATTTATGTTTTTCTTTTTCTTTCATCAATAATAACAATGCCAATATATTGAAAAAAAGGTGGATTGGTGGTGCCATCCATAACAATCTTAGAGCAACAGGAACAAAAGGCCTACTATCCCAATCTGCTAACTTCACCCCACTCATATATAACAATCAACAACATATAATTAATCTCTAATTTCACAAATATTGTTAAATTTAGCTGAATTTAGCAGTTGTTCCTGTGCCTAATCCCACCTTCAAACTACTAGTTAATTAACCAGCACTACACCTTGGATTAATTAATAATCCTTATAGATATTTATAATATTCTTGATCTCCAGAGGCTCCTAATGATCATTTGCTAGCCTAACATCATTAATTCTTCTTGCAGCTGGCCCAGCATTGTCTGTCCATCTATGAAGCTTGAGTTCCCTTTTCTCTTTTTTCATTTGTTTTCTTTAGCTTTTCGTTCATGACTGATACAACTAGCTAGCACAGCAATGCAGTAGCTCAGCTCCTAATATAATCTTCTCAATTCCTATATTGAAGTTATGATCATTTCCTTCCATCTTGGTTGGATTGATACAACACTACAGATATTTAGAATCAGTACTTGATCATTGGATAGAAGCTGTAAGTTTAGCTAGCTTTACTATATATCATCCTTCTACCTGAAAGTACCACCAAATGTTGGTGTCCAGAAATCAGCTGTGGTCTCATTAGCAACAGGAAATGTGCTAGGGACAGGCACAAGACATAGTCCTCTGCTTCTTAGATCTTGTTTTGGCCCTTCTAGGTCATTCAGTTTGTCAGCTGGAGCCTGTAAATTTGAATATATATCAAATCAATTAATTATGCTTCAATAGAGTCTTTTGATTCATCTAGTGGAAATGTTGGCCAAAAGCAATCAACATGAAGAAATAAAGAATTGTTATACCTGCTGATGGTGAATGGGGTTGCCATTTTTCATATATGGAGTACTTAACACCTACATTAACAAAAACAAAAACATATATTAACAAATAATCCCTCAATTTAAGCACTTAAATATATTTTAATCCTGTCTAAATGAAGTAGGGTTTCCCATTAATTAATGTATGTACACATTTTGTAGGATTCTAACTTGTTACCTTTACCCTACTTAATTTGAATTAAGGAGTGAGAATCAATGTAATAAACACTCGAATATTGGTGTCAGGAAGATAGAAGAACATACACTGACTTGATCATGAAGGAACTTGATGTACTCGATAGCTTCATGGAGAACCGATGCAGTATCAGTCTGGACAAGGTAGAGTACATGACTAAAGGGTGAGCTTTCAATTGAATCATAAAGCAAAGACTTATTTTGGTATTTGCACTATTTGAAATAAAGTAGAAAAATCCAAAAGCTAACCTTTCCGAAAGGTGAAACCAATTGCTGGAGGGCAGTTATTCGGTCTCCTAGCTTCTCTTTCCGGACCTGATAACAAAGTAACATCTTCACATTCACTTCTTCAAAAGATGAAAAGATAACCAAGCAAGAAAAAAAAATGAAAAGAATATGTCCAGTACATTCTAGTACTCATCAAGAGCTCGATACTTAGAGTTCTCTATACCTTGAAGGTTGGTAATGGAGATGGTGTTTCAATTCGAGGCCTTTTGAAAGCTGGTTCGCTTCCTTTCTTAACTACCGAAACCGAGTCTCGAACTTCTTTGCTAGGCTGAAATTTGTGAATACACAGAAAAAATGATGTTTAGTCCGCAACCCTAGTCACTAATTGATGAACAAGGCTAATTAATTAATTTTTAATCATCTTTAATTACCTTTGTAGTGAGGTTGGAGCAATTGGATTTCTCTTCAAAAGCTGGCACAAGAAATTGGGACTGTGATGGGGGTAAAAGGTTTGCTCTAATATCGTTTATTCTAGTTGGCGAGGCATTCCAATAGGGTGTGTTGTTAGTAAAGTGCAAAGTGCTAGGCTGTTGCTTTGGCAAAGAAGATTTTATTAACGGAGATACTTTAGGCCAAGAAGGAGATGATAATTCAGTCATGTTGGTCCCATAATTTGGAGCTGTTGGCGACAAGTAATTCATAAACCTGTTGTTGAAAAGAGACTGTGCTTGTTGTGGTTGAGGATGCTCAGGTTCAAATAAACTTTGTATCAATGTTGAAGGGTAGCCATAAGATGCTGATGGCTCCATTGAAAAGCCCGTAGAAAATCCCTGGCACGTTGGTGGCGAATTGCCGGAACTGTTAACCGGATTTAGCCTTCGTTGATCCAAGGAAAAATCTTCAGCAGTGCTTGTATAGCTCTTTGGGCTCCAATCTTTTTGGATTTGAGAAGAGTTTAGTCCTGCTGAATTCATCTCTTCTTGCATCATGGAATTGTAACTCTCAGTTCTTCCATTCCCAGGACTGCAAGAAGATCAAGGATTCTTATCACTGATTTAAAATCTTTACCACTTGATAAAAAAATGATGATCATTTTGACTTGCTTTTTGTTACAGAAACAATAAACATAGCCATGAATTTTTTATCTAACTTGTAATTGAAATGAAATTCTTTGGACTTTAAGACCTTCAGCTTGGACTTCCACCATAATCTGAATTTAAGAAGGGAAAAAAGAAAAAGAAAAACAAAACAAAACAGGAAAAGGAACAGCATGGTTACCAAACTTACAGAAAAGCTGGGTTCCAATCCGATGATGACGAAGATGACGACGAAAGGCCATACCCCATCATTTGCAAGGTGGAGTCAATCAAAATACTGCTACCACCACTATCTGAATCAGCCTGTTGAGGTTTCTGAGAATTTAGGAAAGGTATAGAGGTATCGGACACTGAGGTAGTAATATGATTAGACTCCTTGCATGATATTGACCTTGCCTTCAAGTCTACCATATCAGCCGTGGTCCATGATCCATAAGTTTCCATATGATCGCTAGCGATGCTCACCGTAGAACATGGTGACAAGCCGCCCATGAACACGCTTTTCGACGAATTCATCCACCAGTTTTCGCCACAAATCCCGGCCTGAAACTCCTCCGCCATGGCCAAAAACTTGTTATATTAATAATCTCCGAGTTCTCTTTGTAGGTGTGTCTTCTTTCAACCAGTGACTTGGAGCTTAGCTTAGCTATCTCTCTTTATAATGAAGCTCTGTATTGTATGGTTGAGGGAATGTAATCTATGCAATATTATATATGAAACGGTTGAGGGGTACGGGTAAGGGAATTTACCAGAAATAATTAATAGTTGACATATCAAAGGGGGATGATTGGACAAATGAGAGGAAGCATTTTGAATCGAATTTTTTTCCTTTTCTTTACTTTTGTTTCAATTATTTTTTTGTTCTCACTTTTTCTTAATTATTTGGGGTATAATTTTTTTTAAAAAAAGTATTTTTTTATTATTATTGTTATTGTTGTTCTTAGTATTATTTCCAAGATACCATTTGTTTTTAAATTTGGAATTGCATATAGCTTTAAAACACATGAAATTGATTTTTTTTGTATTTTTTATTATTTAATTTGCTGATATAAAAAAAATATTAATTTTTATATATATTTTCAATTAAAACAACATTTAAATAAAATATTTTACATCATAATACCAAACCCATTTTAGTATTTTCTATTTATCTTTTATACAATACGATCATAAAATTATAAGTTCTGAATTAATTTATAGATTTTGATCAATCCATTGGGCTTAGTGTTATAAAAAAAATTATAGAAAATTACTATATGGCCACAAATTCAAATTGAATTAATTTTAATATCAAAATAAATAATAATTTAATCTAAAAATTTAAAATGTTGCCTAAATTTTCAATTTTTATTAACTCTAACTTACACAAAAAAAAATTATTTAAATATTTTTGGATGCAAGTTTTTGTTCTTTATGGGCATGGTTATGATGATGATGGGGATTGATCAAGGTGACAAATCCAACTGTTGGTATTCTTTGTTGATTAGTAAACAAAAAATAAAAATAAAGATAAACCTGAGAAATAGGACCATATAGAACCGACGGTCCCAAATGCATGATGGTGGAGGGTATAGGAGGTTTGGTTTCTACCTGCCACGGATTCTAATCCTTGGCGCGTGAAAAAAAAAAAACCCACGGATTCTAATCCTTGGCGCGTGAAATAAAAAAAAAAAACCCCACTAAAGTGTTATATAAATCAACTAAAAAATGAGTTGATTTTATTAATTTTCCATAACACAAAAAAGAAATATTCTAAAACAATTAATAATAGTTTCATTTTTATTAGAGAATATTATGAGATTTTCATAAATAATTTTGCATGGTGGTATGAAATTAAGTTTTGCCTTCAACTATATTGGAAAGTTGAATTTAAATAGCTTCAATGATACAAAAATAAATAAATAGATGCACCTTGAATTGTTGTAATTCAGCTAATATTAATGTCAATTATCCTCATAAAAGATTTTAAGTTCCAACCTCTCTTCTACAATAAAAGAATGTTATATATGGTCTTTTATTTTATTTTATATTATTATCCAAAAAATAGGAGTTGATATAAGATTGAAATTGAGTCCCATTAAATTATTTTAGAACAATGTAAATCAGTTTTCTAAAACAATAGTGATTTCATTATTAGAACAAAGGGTAAAATTTTCATAAATCGTTTCATCTTCAGTTTTTTTCATTGCTAAAGCTTTTAGGGACGAGATTTCTACTTTTGGGCAATTTCTTTTCTAGATTCCATCACGGTACGTACTCTCAATACATTAGACCAAAGTAAGGGGATGTATTTTCAAGATCGTATGAGAAAGAAATTTTGCTTTAATTGATGGGTAGAATATTGGTCTGAAAATAACTCTTGTCATCAAATAAAAAATTAAATTAATTTTTTTTTATAATCATTGAGTATATTAAAAAGACCATAAAATCGATAACCAAAGTGAAATAAAGGATATAAAAAAAATTAAATTTTGTTTTCTACTAGATTAAAAAGGTGATTTAATTAGTTCTTAACAAATAAAAACTAACTAGAAAAAAAACACACCAATCCAGTTCCCTCGGTGTACTTACTGCATTATCCTTTTAATTAATAAATTTATTTCATCAAGTGGAAAAAAACGAGTATAAATCTCAATTACAAGACAATTTATGAATGCCCCGATTGATTTTATTAGGTTAGTTATTTCATGTAAAGTGCTTTTTAAATTAGTTTTGTAATTGAATATATATAAAAACAATTCATTTTTTATTTTTTTATTTTTAATATCAACAAATCAAAATCATAAAAAAACCATATTAAAAAACATTAATCTAATATTTTTTTAAATTAAAAGCATTTTTAAAAACACCAAAAAACAGAAGCAGAAACTCTTCCAAATACACCAAAAATCTATTACAGATTCTCTAATAACTATTCATCTTGAAATATTAATTTCTAACAATTATCACAAAACAGTGAAGGAATATCTCAAAAATTATGATATATATTAATTGAATATATATAAAAACAATTCATTTTTTATTTTTTTATTTTTAATATCAACAAATCAAAATCATAAAAAAACCATATTAAAAAACATTAATCTAATATTTTTTTAAATTAAAAGCATTTTTAAAAACACCAAAAAACAGAAGCAGAAACTCTTCCAAATACACCAAAAATCTATTACAGATTCTCTAATAACTATTCATCTTGAAATATTAATTTCTAACAATTATCACAAAACAGTGAAGGAATATCTCAAAAATTATGATTCGTTTGGGGGTGTTCCTTAACAGTCTTAATTAAGAGTTATGTCATTATATATAGAAATTCCCAGTCATTTCCACAGCCATCAACGCTATCATGTTTCCCATTTTCTTAAGACATAGCACATGGAAATTCATACAACGAACAGCTAGCATAGAAAGAAAACGTAGAAATGATTGAGCAAATCACCTCCCATATATGTCTTAATTGCGTGAAGTCTTTTGCATTATCCAAATTGCCTACCGTAAGGATTTGATTGTTCAATTTGCCCATGCAGTAGACTTTTTCCAAGCCATACGGTGTATCTATTTTTTAAAATTGGAAATATTCATTGATTTTCATTAATGTTGATGTTATAACATTAATTCTTTTTACTTATATATAGATTATATAGCAAGGTTGCTTTCAACAAAAAGAAATTGGAGGAAGACCTGCTAATCACTGGCCATTGGAGGCATTAGGCAAAGCTAAGAAAACAGTGGCACAGTTGATCAAACCATTTGCTGCTCCTAATTTCTTATGTAAAGAAATCAGCACATTGGAATCGATGATCTCATGGCAAAAATCAATTGAGAGTCAATGGGATAAGTCATCAAATTCGTCAATATATGATCATTTAAATTAATGAATATTTAGATTAAAAAAAAAATTAGTGCAACTACTGTAGCAGGAGAGTCAGCTACATCAACTTAATTAATTAACTACATGGACCACCTTACTTGTATCCTTTCTTATTATTCCCTCGTTTCATTACTATTGGAATTCTTTTGTGAAAATACAATTATCGTAGGAAAAAATTAACAGTCTTCACTTCAGCATGATTATATTTTTTTTTCCTTTCTATTTTTTAAATAATCTTAACTTGAGTGTTTGTTTTAATTAAAAAATTATAAATATTAAGGGACAAGAAAAAAAAATTATTATAAAACTCAGGCTTTCAAAAATAACCAAATAAAATGGGCAACAAGAAATTAAAAAGAACCAATAAAAATAGGATGAAATTAAAAAAACGATGGAATTTATTAATTTAAAATTTTAAATTCATCCAAAATAGCTACTGAGAGTGGTTCAGCTGAAATTATTGTCCTCTTTCTCTCTTCAAGAGATAAGGTCTCGAGTCTAAGCATATTTGAAATGAAGTTTTTTAATAGCAAATTGATATATAACAGTTGACTTTGAAAAATTAAAATATCAAAACTCAAAAGACATTTGTTAGGTAAGATTCATATATATTGAGTTCTGATTTTCCCTGAAAACGTTAGAAATTAAAGAGTCTAATTTCAACACTTGAAGCTCACTTGACACTGATATTTAATAGTTGTATTAAGTCAACAGTCCGCCATTAGAATCAACTCAAAGAATTTTGTCAGCTACCACGAGTAAATATACATAAAGGATGATTCTTATTGCTCATGTAAAGTTGTATGCATAGATCCATTGTAATTGATTGTCGCAATTAAATATATGTGTACATAAGTTATGGACCACTGCCTAATAATGACTAATATACTATATATATGTAAGTGGCCACACGGGTACTATATTTATGAATTTCTAACAATAATATAGAAATTAAAAATGATTGAGAAAATTCAACTTTTTTCTTCATTGAACACGACTTGTATACATAATGACTTTAATCTAGATATATAAACACATTTAATTGCTCTATGAAAATATATATATATATATAGAAAAATTGTACTTGTTAGAAAATAATATAAATTATATCTTAAAATTTTATTTAATATTTAATTTATTGGGTTGAGATGATTCTTTAATTTGATATCAAAACCTCTTGATAATTAAGTGGTGATGAATTTAAATTTCTTTATTTTTATTTATTTGATAAAAATTAAATATAAGATAACGTGGATCTATACAAGTTTCAAGTTCAAAAAACTTTCACTTGAAAAAATATATTAGAGAATAATATAAATTATATATTTTATTTATTAAAGTAAATAACTTTGTAGATTAGTTAGTATTCTATCTTTTAATAAAAATATTTTAAAAATAAAAAAAAATAAAAACAAGGTTTTATTAAAACGTGTTCTAAGGATACCACACATTACAAACAATAAATGAAACATTTCACTTTCATAATTTAATATTGTTTATTATAATATATTTAAGCGAAATTAATTAATTTATTCCTCAAAGTAAGAAAAGAAGTAATGGTAATTTTACTTGCAAGCTTCTTTTCCATTATGATTTACATGATTTTTTTAGCTCCAAGTAATTTGAAAAAGTTTCCATTATGATTTACATGATTTTTTTACCTCCAAGTAATTTGAAAAAGAAAAGTTAAAAAAAAAAACAAAAAAAAAGGAAAAATAATAAAAGCTTGACACTACCAAACCGTTGAAATTACTAATTAGGAGGGGAAAACAGGAGGTCAAGCGTTTTCAATGGGAAGGAGCCTTGTCCCTTAGATGTTAGTTGGGGTCAAACGTAGGACCCACGCGGGGGCACGCGCGCTTGAGACGGCAGGTGGGCCCTCTTTTGCCATCGCAAAAAGTCAAAATCCCCTTGTATTGTTATCGTACCCTGATTTTCTCCTCCGGGCAATTGCCATGTATCTTCAAAACGTGCTTAGCCTTCCGTCTTTTTGCTTCTTTCTTGACCTTTCTCGTAGTTCTTCAATCCCCTAAAATGTCAAGAAGATCTAGAATCACAATAGCTTGAATCCATATTGCAGCCTCCAAATCCAATTCCACACTACTTTTTTTTTATTATTCATTTTCTTAGCAATATAGATAAATAATATAATTTTTTTATTAATATAAATATTTAGATTAATTTGTGTTTATCTCAAAATTAATGATTAATTTATGTTTATCTTAACTAATTTTAATAAAGCGATAAATAATATAATTTTTTTATTAATATGAATATTTAGATTAATTTATGTTTATCTTAACTAATTTTAATAAAGTTAATAATTATATAAGTTTTTAATGACTTTAAAATTTATACAACTTATACTATAATAAATTTTATTTTAATTACAGAAGTAAACATAATTAAACGATTGTATATTTGTATATTTGATATACAATTCATAATTTATTTTATGTTTATTATAAGATGAGAAAGGTTTCCTTATATAGTTCAAGGTCAAATGAATTTTTTTATAAGCATATGCATAATGTCTATTAGAAATGAATAAGAAATATAGAATATAAAGACAAGTATCAAAATCATTGTAATTATTAAATTATAAACCCACAAGGACATCCAAAATTGAGCACATCACGGCATGAGACAAGTTAGTAAAACAAGAGAACCTATTAAGCTATTATAAATCTAGCAAAACAGAATGCATGATTTGATTCTTCAAATACCTTATTTTATAAAATTATCAGCTATATGATTAATCTCATATAAAACATTATAGAAAAATAAAGAATTTAGATGACAGGATAAAAAGTTCATTAAATCTCTATAGTTTAATAACTTGCTTATGAAAAAAATATTTGTTATCTCAAATAGATAAACTATAATTTAACTTATTTTTATATATTTCATGAATCATTGAAATTTGAATCTTTTATAATATAGTTACACCTAACCATAGAATTAATCTCAACATTCGAGACTTTATTTGAGAATTATACTTTAACTAAAAAAATATTTATTTTTCGAGATAATCCTTAAAGTTAAGGTTATACAATGTTTTAGTGTGGTTTTTCATTATCTTTATTATCCATTATACAATGGCATAAAACTCAGTTCCATCTCTCTTAAGTTCAATTCCTTAAGCTATAAAGAACATCATTAAGAGTAATTGGCACCCATTGTACCAATAATTGCACATCAAACTGCATCTTCTCCAAGCACACAACAAACCTAAATAAGTGTATGAATAGAATTAAGTTTTATAGATTGTTGGTGGGAGCGTAAACTTTTGAGCGGTAGAGTTTTTTAAATTAAGTAAGAATATGGATCGCTGCTAAATAGAGAAGGCATGGACATTTTGAAGTGTACAGCTCAAAACGCCAACCTCACCATATTGCCTCAAAAGTACAGGCTGAGGCTCACAGAGACAGCGTTTCCTTGCACAGACCTAGCTAGGTCAGGGAGGCAGCGCGTGGGAGAAAGAAGGCAGTGATCAGGGAAATGTGGCTCTCAAATATGTAAAGATAGACTGACCTCTTTGCCATGGCAGACTAGGACGCTATGGTGGTCACTTTCTAGTTCGTATAGACGAAAAATAATATTAGGTCACTCTCCGCGTCCACCTCTTGGATTTTCTGCTTGTCTTCTTTCGTTGTAGGAATGTTCCTTCTTCCCTAGAAAATGACCATTTCGTATCCTTGTTGTTTGCTTATGTCATGGCTTATGACTCTTAACACCCCCCCCCCCCCCCCCCACCACAGGCCTCACCACCCCCCCCCCCCCCCCCCCCCCCCCAACACACACACACACACACCATGATAGTTGTTCATTATACATGTTCATTAATTAACTGCTTTCCCTTATATTTTAGTAGTATTTACCACTCAAACGTTTTTCATTGCTTTAATTAGATCCTACTTATTGCATTTTCTTAATGTTTGTTTGTTAATCTAGCAACAATGACAGGAGCTTAGCACATGATCACCGTGCCTTTTTCAAGTCTTAAATACATGTTTTCTTGATTTTTCACACGATCGAATATGCATAACTCATGGTTTAAAGAGAGCAATAGTTAATATAGAAATATTTTCATCATAAAAATAGATCAATTCCATAATACAAATGTGAGAGCAAATTTATTTAATTTTCAAATCTTCGAAGGTTTTTCATATATTTTTTTTTCTAAAACTGATCTTTTAGGATTTGCAAGCAAATTGATAATGTTAAAAACAAATTTATTTTCCGTTTGAATCAACATTTAAAAGATTAATATCAGTTGATAATAATTACATTAATGTTGCCTCTCTTGGCATAATAAAATGGTGAAGAGGGAGAGAGAGATAACAGCACATTGCAACTAGACACATAATGGCCGGCCCATAATCATGATAATGATGGCTTTTTCAATAAAATTGCAATTGGATTAGTGGCTAATGCTGTGTTCAAACGTTAATGACATAAACAACCTAGCACTTGTCTCCTTTTCATAGTAAGACTTGAGGAAATAGGAAACTAATCCATGCAATGCATTTGTGAAGCATGCTCTAAACCAAATTGAATATCTCCATTAACAAGTTAATTAAACCATAGAATACAAATACATGTATATTGTACTTAATCAAGGGTATCTATGTACAAACACACGTATATAGGAGTGGCTAGGCCCAAGTACTGATGTCATTGTGAGGTAACATTGAGGTGTATAAGACGACAAAACTAGGGCGCGCGCACACGTACTTCTGGGGACGTTCTGGGAACACAGGGAATGGCCCAGGCATGAGCACCAAGTGTTCGAGCAAGAGGAACGTGCTAAAGGACCCACAAAAAAATGCAAAGAAAGCCAGAAAAAAAAAAACAATTTCTATAAAAAAAAGAAGGAAAATAACAAATGATGGAACCACAGAAAATAAATAAAAAATAGAGTATAGAATTTCTTGTGGGCAAGGGTTGACCATGTGTTTTGCAGATTCAACGCGTACCTAGCTATGCTTTTTTAGTCAAATGAGAGGCTTGGTGAAACACGCACAGGAAGGCCGCCCATTAGCGACCCTTTTTGTTACTTTATATTAGAGGAAACAAGATTTCATGGCTAATTAGTAATCCTTTTGTGGAAGACTAATAAAATTCTCTAATATATTTTATTTCCCTCACAAATTAATAATTTATGCTAATTGAGTTTTTTTCCCCATAAATCAACAGAAAAACAAAACATATTATTAAATTTTATTAATAAATATTTTATATACTTGTTGATCTCATCCCATTGTTGAATAATAAATATTTTTGAATAACAAGTCATAATTTTCAATTCAAAGATTTAAGCCTTTTAAATTTAGAAACATTCACTTGTATATAGGAAGATAATCTTATTTATAAATTAAATCTGAAAATATTATTTCTTAATATAGAAAAACAAGTGATAAAATGAGAAAAATCCCACTGGAACAAGAAAATACAATGAAAACCCATAGAAAAGAGTTTATTGAGAGTCGGTGGTAGCTTAATTTTAATTTCAAGAGGAATGCTTTGTGGAGGAAATAAGAAAAAGAGGGGATGGGATTTTTCTGATGGAAGATCATTTTATACACACACATATAATTCAGGAACTTTAATTTTATCATCAAATATTTTTATTTTTTAGGCAATTTTTTACTTATCAAAAGTATATTCATTTTTTCAATATAATCAAAAACAAATCATTCATACTTGGGAAATGAAAAATCATGATGTGAATTCCTCTTCATCCTACAGGGTTTGGTGTTAGTGACTCCATCCTTTTAATTTCTTTTTGAAAAGTCCGTGAAAAATCATAAAAAGATGTTACTACATACCTATTCTAAATTGAATAACCATCGCATGAAATGTTCACAAATAATATCTAATTATAACATGTAATCAACTAAATTTTCCCTTCAATTTCTTTTCTTTAGCAATATTTTATATTGCATCAACCAATTAAACTTTTTATTTTATATAAACTAAGTCTACAAAAAAAAAATATTGAAACTTTCTCTCTCTCTCTTTCTCTATTATTCCCAATAACCAATGGCACATTTTTTTAGTGTACCATTTGAAGAGAAAGTTTAGAGACTCTTTCTCTATTATTCCCAATAACCAATTTTGAAGAGAAAGTTTAGAAATTCAGTTGAGATTTTGTATTCTATTTGAAAAAAATTTAGTCTTTAGGGTACCTAGTTAGCAGTTAGTATTTCCTAATTCTTCTAGATGCATTCATCACATTGAGTAACATGAGTTGTTTTTTCTCATTTTATTAAGTTCATAAAAGTTTATTTATAAGCCAAAGAATGTTCAATAAATAGAGTAGTCATTTCCAAATTTGTTGAGTAATCTATATTTTTGTGTTTTCTATTATTAACATTTTGGTATCAGAGCTAGGCTAGGTCTAACAAAATCAAAGCAGCTATCTTTAAAGATTTTTTGGAGTAACAGCAAAGATGACCACCAAAGGGAATTTTGTGCAACCATTAATTCCTTGCTTTGATGGCCATTATGATCATTGGAGCATGTTGATGAAAAATTTCCTAGATCTAAGAAATTATGAGGGCTGGTAGAGACTGACTATGAGGAGCCAGCAAGTGGATCTGTATAGATAGACGCACAGCTGAGGAAGCTAGAAGAATTGAAGCTTAAAGACTTGAAAGTGAAAACTTTTCTCTTTCAGGCTATAGATCAGACGATATTGGAGACCCTTCTTATGAAGAAAACTTCCAAACAAATTTAGGACTCTATGAAAAAGAAGTTTGAAGGGAGTGCTAAGGTCAAGAGGTCACATCTACAAGCTCTTCGCAGAGAGTTTGAAAACCTTAAGACAAAGAGTGGAGAAGGAGTTTCTGAGTATTTTTCAAGAGTGTTATCAATGGCCAACAAGATGAGAACATATAAGGAGTAGATGCAAGATGTCACGGTGGTGGAGAAGATTCTTAGATCGATTGATGTGCTATAAAGTTCTTTAATTGTTCATGAGGAAAAATTCCAGTGGTATATAAGAGAAGAACAAACACTCAAGATCAACCATGAAGATAAATTTGGTGCAAGAAGACGAGGACAAACTGCGTACAGAAATAGAGGAAGAGGGAGACGTCAACCTTACAATAAAGCAATAGTGGAATGCTTTAAATGCCACAAGCTTAGACACTTTCAATTTGAATGTCCAAGCTGGGATAAGAAAGCCAACTATGTTGAACTAGGAGAAAAAGAAGAGTTGATGCTCATGTCATATAAAAAGATGAATGGTGCTAAAAAAAAAGGATGTTTGGTTTTTAGACTCCGGGTGTAGCAACCACATGTATGGTGACAAAAGTTTGTTCACTGATCTAAATAGGAGCTTTAGGTAGGAGGTAAAGCCGAGAAATAACACAAGAATGGATTTATTAGGAAAAGGCAATGTGAGATTGCAAGTAAGTGGCTTTACGTATGTTATTAGTGAAGTATTTTTTATGCTTGAACTAAAAAAAATAATCTATTAAGCATTGGTCAACTACAAGAAAAAGGGTTGGCGATTCTTATCCAACATGGAATACTCAAGATTTATCATCTAGAGAAAGGGCTTATAATACAGATTGAGATGTCAGCAAATCAGATGTTTATATCACTACTAAAATCACTACCACAGAAACCAGTTTGCTTCTACACCTCCACGCAAGATATGGTACACTTATAACATTGTTGTTATGGACATTTGAGTTATAAGGGGTTAAAAACTAGGAAAATGGTGCGTGGGTTACCTCAGTTCAAGACTCCAACAATAGTGTGTGCAAACTGCATAATTAGAAAACAACATAGAGATCCAATCCTAAATAAGAGCAATTAAATAGCCACAGAAAAGCTCCAGCTTATTCGTGTAGATCTCTACAAACCAATCTCTCTCATTTCTAACAATAATAAGAGGTATATTATATGCTTTATAAATGACTTTACTAGAAAAGCATGGACTTATTTTTTAGTAAAGAAATCTGAAGTAGTAGTCATGTTTGAACATTTTAAGAGTTATGTTGAGAAAATAGTTGGAGGATATATTAAATGTTTAAGAACAGATCAAAAAGGTGAGTTCACCTTACTTGAGTTTAATGAGTTCTGCACAGAGCATGGGATCAAGAGGCAATTGACTGCAGCATATACTCCATAACAGAATGGAGTAGTAGAAAGGAAAAATTGAATAGTGATGAACATCGTTTGATACATGCTTTTGGAAAGGAAGATTCCAAAGACATTTTAGTTAGAGGCAGTAAATTGGATAATACATATTTTAAATCGAAGTCCTACATTAGTTGTGAAGAATCAAACACCTAAGGAAGCTTAGAGTGGAAGCAGACCCTCAGATGAATACTTTAGAGTTTTTGGATGTGTGATGCATGTACATGTTCTAGATGTGAAAAGGTAAAAGTTAGATGCAAAGAGTGTTACTTGTGTGTTTTTGGGAGTAAGTGAAGAGTCTAAGGTATTTAGATTCTATGATCTAGCTGCAAGGAAGATTATAGTTAGCAGGGATGTAGTGTTTGAGGAAGATAAATCTTGGAGTTGGGATAACAGTTATGAAGAGCACATCATAACTGATTTGGAATGGAAAGATAATAAGACAGTAAACATAGAAAATAAAGGAATAATGAGTATGGAGGAAGGAGCAGTCATTGAATCGATTTGTAGCCCCCTAAATAGCAAAAATAAAGAAATACATTTTAAAGAGGTAGTGAAGCATAAAAAATGAAGGATAGCTATGGACATAAAGATATAGGCTATAGAGAGGAACAACACATAGGAACTCACTAATCTTCCTAAAGATACAAAGAAAATTGGAGTGAAATGGGTTTATAAAACCAAACTCAAGGAGAATGGTGAACTGGACAAGTTGAAGGCTCATCTAATGGCAAATGGATATGTACAACAACAAGGGATAGATTATACAGAAGTATTTGCACCAGTTGTGAGAATGGACATAGTAAGAATGATTGCAGCTTTCACAGCTCAAAAAGGGTGGACTCTTTATCAACTTGATATCAAATCTGCCTTCTTGCATGAAGAACTTAATAAAGAGGTATATATGGAGTAGCTGAAGGGTTATGAGCAAGAGAACAGTCCTAATGAAGTTTATAGTTTGAAGAAAGCTTTGTATGAATTGAAACAGGCTCCGAGAGCTTGCTTTAATCATATTGAAGCACATTTCATCGGTGAAGGATTTGAAAAGTGTTATAGTGAACATACTTTATTCACTAAGATAAATAAAAGAGGTAAGATTCTCATTTTCAGTTTATATGTTGATGATTTAATATTTACTGGCAATGATGAATTAATATTTGCTGAGTTTAAGAATTCCATGTTAAGGGAGTTTGATATGACTTGTTGTAACTCAATTTTGGCCCATTAAATTTTTAATTTAATTTTACAAGTTTAAGATGTAAAATTAAAATATTAGAGATTTATTTCAATGAAAAGTGTGATTTGCCAACTTACATAAAAACTAAGGACTACGGTGTACTTTTTTATTCTATCCTTATTTTCAAGATAATTCTTGTCTTCAAAATAATCCTTATCTTCAAGATAATCATTATCTTGAAGATAATGTTTATCTTCAAGATAATGATAGTTATCTACTTTCAAATTTGATTCTTAATCAAATTCAAACTTTGAAAAAAAGAATGAGTTTGATTGAAATTTTGCTTCTTACACGTGAAAGGACTCTGACATTATAAATACAAACCTCAGTATATATAAAAAGGAGAAGCGAGGACAATTAGAGAGAAACTCTAAAAGAAGAGACCCCTAGAGAAGGCCATTACTAGAAACCCTAAAAGAGAGAAATATAAAAAAGAAAGGGGGCGGCAAACCCTATACTAGCCGCCGGCCCCTTCAACCCCTCTATTTTTTAGCCCAGTCTCCCTCGACTTCCCCTCCATCAGCTACATGCCTTGGTAAGTTTCCTTCCTTCCTTGTTAAAATAATTAACTAGTCACTATTATATGCATGCGTGAACCTTTCACGCATGGCTAGGCTAGATCCAACCCAAAAAGAAAAAAAAAGTTGGCTGAATTTAGGCTTTAGGCCTAGCCGACCCAAACTATGTTTGCTAAGGATGCATTTGGCAAAACATACCCTTATACCTTGGCCATAATATTTATGCCCATTTTAGTTGGATATTTGGTCAAACGAGCCCTTTTTTGATATTAGAAAATTCAAAAATATTTAGGAATCTTCATTGATTTATTTATAGGTCCCTCACACTTTGTTTTATTGTTTTTCTTGTGTTTGTATTTTTTATAAATGTGCTCAATCTGTGGATTATTACTGTTAAATGCAAATATATCGTGCAATATTTTTTTTACTTCCATCTAAAAAGAGCAAATAATAATAAAGGATAAACAAGAAAAAAAGGACATAAAAAATTTCTTCTTCAAATTTATTTTTTACAAAATATTCACTGATGTTAGAGTCAAGAGTATCATACTTTTTGGATTTATGCGATATTTACCAATGACAGAGTTGGAAATATTTATAGGAATTGTTCATTGACGCTAGAGTCAGGAATATGAAAGGAAGAATAAAAAAGGAAAAAAAGAAGAACAAATTCTTAGCTATTTTAGACAAAACCAGCAATGTAGTCTGTCTTAGGTGGGATGCTTAAGGGGTGATAACATCTTTTTTTTTTGCGTAACCAGTCTCGTACCATAAAATCTTTATTGATCAGTTAGGGTTTCTAGTGACCATAATACTAGTTGGCAACTTCTTCAACAAGATATTTTCCCCTAAAAGATCAAGATGCTAGATATATGTTTTTTTTCCAATCACGAGATTATATTTTTTATCAATTATCATGATGTCTGAGTTTGACATGACTGATTTGGGAAGAATAAGATTTTTTTCTTGGTATAGAAGTTTTGCAAAGATCAGATGGGATTTATATTTGTCAGAGGAAGTATGCTTTGGAGGTGCTGAAAAGGTTTAGGATGGAAAACAACAATTCAGTTCATAATCCCATTGTTCCAGGTTGTAAGTTTTTTAAAGATAAGAATAAGGTTTATGTTGATGAGGTGCTGAAAAGGTTTAGGATGGAAAACAGCAACTCAGTTCATAATCCCATTGTTCCAAGTTGTAAGTTTTTTAAAGATAAGAATAGGGTTTATGTTGATAAGTTTTTGTTTAAATAGATGGTGGGATACTTCATGTATTTAAAGCCATAAAGCCAGATTTAATGTTTGCAGTAAGTTTGATTAGCAAATACATGGCCAAACCAACTGAGTTGCATTTGACGATAGCCCAAAGAATACTGAGGTGCTTGAAAGGAACTATTAGACTTAGAGTTTTCTACAAAAAAGGAAGATGTAAAGGTCTGGTTGCATATGTAGATAGTAACTATATAGGAGATATAGAAGACAGGAAAAGTACATCAGGCTATGCTTTTATGTTGGGGTCTGGAGTTATTTCCTATTCTTCTAGAAAGCAACCTATAGTCACACTTTCTACCACAGAAGCAGAGTTTATAGCTACAATTGTTTATGCAAATCAAGTTGTTTGGATGAAGAGAATAATTAAAAAGTTGAGTTTGGAATATAGTAAGTGCACTATATTTTTTGTGATAACAATTCCACAATTAAGTTATCAAAACATCTTGTGTTACATGATCAAAGCAAGCACATTGATGTGCATTTCCATTTTCTTCATGATCTTATACGAGAAGAAGCAATTGAATTAGTTTACTGTGGAACACAAGATTAGCTGGCAGATGTGATGGCAAAGCCCCTCATAGTGGATGTATTCTAGATGTTTCGAAGTCAATTAGAAGTTTGTCAAGTTCCTGAAACAAACTAGTTGATTAAACTAGTTATCGGTGGTAACTAACTTAAAGGAGGGAATGAAGAGAAAGTTTAGAAATTCAGTTGAGATTTTGCATTATGTTTGAATAAGTCATAGATATGTCCTAGTATTTAGGGTACTTGGTTAGTAGTTAGTATTTCCTGATTCTTCTAGGTGCACTCATCATATTAAGTAACATGACTTGTTTTTTCTCATTTTGTTGAGTCCGTAAAAGGCTATTTATAAGCCAAAAAATGTTCAATAGAAAGAGTAGTCATTTCCAAAATTGTTGAGTACTCTGCATTTTTGTGTTTTCTATTATTAACAACATTATGATTATCTTAGGTATCGTGAGATATATAATTCTAAAAAGAATTAATTATCCTATCATCTTATTATTATAGAATGTACTTATATAGAAAATACTATATACAAGAAATATTTTAGATATATTTTTATGTGGTAACCTCCACCATTGCTATTGTATATTGTCCTATACATATATATAGAAAGGGTTAGCTAATCATTAGGTTAAGCCTCCTAATTATTCTCAACTTGGTATCAAAGTTTTCTACTATCAGAACTCTTTTCTCCTCTCTCCCTTTGTAGCAGGCCTTCTCTTTATTTTTCCTAAATGGATTCAACTAGTACTGCCTCTCTCTCTCTCCCCACCAATAATGGTGCAGCATAGCCGGCCAGTCATTCCCAAGCTGCTGTCAGTAGTGTCTTTTCTCCCTAACAACAACCTCTATTTGTAGAGCATGTCTCTAATTCTTCCTCAAAAGTTTCTGTAGTTCCTTTGCCTTTTATGGGGACATACACTCCACCTGTTGTTCCTTTATCAAACACCTCCCAAGTTATTTTGTTAGAACTTATAAACATAAATTATCTCTATTAACGAATGTAGATGAAGCTATATCTTATTAGTTAAGGTGTTTTTTACTTTGTTGACAGCTTAGTATCGTGTCCTCTATTTCATATTTTTTAGAGTTCTGTTGGTTCTTCCTTTACCATCAACCATTCTTTTCTTTGTTAGAAGTAATAGGATCAACTTATTTCAAGTGCTTTACTCTTCACTCTCTCCGTGGATGTGTTGCATCTCTTGGTAGATTGTTCTACGTCACACTGTGTTTGGCTTACCTTTATGAAATTGCTTGCCTCTTTGTCTAATTCTCGCATCATGCAACTCTATGGCTCTTTTTAAGACTTTTGGCAAGGTGACTTACCAGTTAGTATATACATATAACAAGTCAAATCATTATTTGACGAATTAGCTGCTATTAGTCGCTCTATATCTCTTGAAGACTTTAATCTCTCTGTGTTTCGTGGCCTTCATAGTGAGTTCAAAGACTTGGTAACAAGTCTTATAACTAAGGCAGAATTGCTGTCATACGTTAATCTTCACAGCCACCTTCTTACCCATGAATTTCTGCACAAAAACTCCTTCCATTCTATGGATGTCTCTCCCTCTCTAATGTCTTCTTCTTCTGCGCCAGCCACCATTGCTGCCAACACCACAACTTTCTACTCACCTTGTTATGTCTCATCACAACCCCAACATCAACCGCAACAAGGGACAGTCTCAAGGTAATTGGAGTCCCAACAACAACTGCTACACTCACCAAAACAAGAACAAATCTGCTATAAACTAGCGGCCAAACAATTGGCAGCAAACTAGGCGCAATTTAGCGGCTGGGCAGTGTCTAGACAGCAATATGTCCATTACCAATTGTGCTCCGGTTTGATCACACAGCTCCCTGTTGTCCCTAGTTTCATAGGAGCACCCAGCAGCCCTCTACTCACCTTGCTGTTGGGAATGATTCTGTTGCAACTTGGTTCCCTAACACCAGCGTGAATCAACACGTCACATCTGATTTTGGAACTCTGACCGATTCTACACCCTATCTTAGCAATGATTATTTATATGTTGGTAACAGTAAAGGCCTTGACATATCCCATATTGGACATACTACATTACCTTCCTTAAAATGTATTTTTACATTATCTAATGTTTTTCATGTGCCTCATATTAAAAACTGTTGTTATCTGTTCAAAAATGATGTTGTGATAATCATGTTTATTTTGAATATCATGCTTCTATGTTTTATGTTAAAGATCTCATCACCAAGAAAGTTCTCCTTTTTGGTTAAAGTAATGATGGTCTTTATATCCTCTCTAAGTCTTTTGTCATTCAGTTCCTCAAGCTTTTTGGTCTTCATGCATCTCCCCAACTATCAACTTGTGGCATCATTGTTTAAGTCATCTAACCGAATTTTAAATTTGTTAGTTTCCGACAATAAAATCATATGTACTTCTAGATGTTCTCTTACTCAATGTCAAGCTTGTCCTTTAGGCAAGTCATCCCGTTTGTCATTATGATTTATGGGTCACAAAATTTCTGCCCCATTTGATTTAATTTTTAGTAATGTTTGGGGTCCTGCTTCTATGTTTTCTTCTAATAGCTTCTGTTATTTTGTTACTTTGGTTGATGTGCATACCAAACATATATGGTATTATCTGCTTGTTGTGAAATATGATATATTTTTTACTTTTTAATGTTTTTAAACACTTATTGAGCGTCAATTTTTACTTAAAATTAAATCTATTCAAACTGATTGGGGTGTTGAATATCATAAATTAAATAGCTTTTTTCAGACCATTGGTATTCATTATCAATTATTTTATCCTCATACTCATAACAAAATGGCACTGTTGCACATTGTTATTGACATATTGTCGAAACTGGCCTAACCCTTTTAGGCCAATGTAGCGCACCATAGCAATTTTGAAACTATGCTTTTGAATCATCAATCTATGTTATTAATTTCATGCTTACTCTTGTTCTCCAAAATACATCTTCGTTTGAGTGTTTGTTTTATCGAACTCTTGATTATAATTTCCTACGTACTTTTGGGTGTTTTTGTTTTCCCTTTTTACGTCTATATCATGCTCATAAATTAGATTTCTGGTCCTTTCCTTATGTGTTTTTAGGCTATAGCTCATCTCATCTTGGTTATTATTGTCTTAATTTAGAATCTCATCGTATTTATGTCTCCTATCATAATTGTTTTCATGAAAATATCTTTCCTTTTATGAAGTCTGAACAAGTAACATCCTCCCCGATACCTCTCACATAACCTACCCATCCTCCATCCTTAAACCCTCCTCCGCTTTTCCAGCCTACTTCTTACCAAACCAGCCCTAACAATAACCTTATTCTACCTTCTACCGCACCCCCAACAGACAACCTTTTTGCCTATAGATTCTGCCACCCCTTCATCATCATCCTACACTACTATATTGTCATCATATGCTTGTCTTTCCAATAATCATTGTGCAGGAATAGGTTCTTCATCACCAGATGCTCATGCTTTTAGTTTGTTGTAACAGATCAACATGATTCTGTAATAGCACATCCCAATTCTGCCACAACCTTACCAATGTTTGCAATGCCAACCAGTCCCTTCATTAATTCTCCGGCTGGTCTGAAGCTCTATGTAGACCTCTCCTCATATCCTCTCCAGCACCTTTCAAGTACAGGCCCCACTTCTCCATGCCCAACTACTCATCAACATCACATGGTCCTTCATCCTAGACAGCCCAAGATAACATTGTCCACCGCCACTACCATAACCTTTGTTGCCTTCCTCAGCTGAGTAGTTTCTCCTCCCACTCATGAGCTAGTTGTTTTTAATGATGCTAACTGATATAAGGTGTGGTATAGTGCTATGCATAAAGAAATTCAGGCCTTACATGCAAATAGAACTTGGACCTTAATATCGTTTCACCCTTCCATGAATATTGTTGGTAGTCAGTGGGTGTACAAAATTAAAAACAGATCTGATGGTAGCATCAAGAGGTATAAGGCGTGTCTAGTTGATAGAGGTTTCACTCAGCAAAAAGGCATTGATCACTTTAAAACCTTTAGTCCAGTCATCAAACAAGCGACCATCAGATTAGTCTTCTTCATTGTCTTTTCTTGTGGTTGGAAAATTCATCAGTTTGATATTCATAATGCCTTCCTTAATGGTGTTCTTGACAAGGAGGTATACATGAAACAACCTCCAGATTTTATTGATTCTGCTTTCCCCTTTCATGTGTGTTGGTTGCATAAGTCCTTATATGGTTTAAAACAGGCTCTATGGGCTTGTACACTCGTCTAAATGATTTCCTATTATCTATTGATTTTTGTGCCTCTAAGGTGGTTATCTCATTGTTTATCTTCTCTATTGATGCTGATATTTGTTATCTTCTGGACTATATTGATGTTATCTTCTGGTCTATATTGATGATATCTTCTGGTTTATATTGATGATATTCTGTTTACGAGTAGCAACTCTTTTTTGCTTCAACGCGTCATACAACTATTAAGCTCAGAATTTAAGCTTCGTGACTTGGGTTTTGTTCATTATTTTTTAGGTATTTAGGTTTAGTCTACTGGTATGGGTCTTATGCTTTACCAGCATAAATATACAATTGACATCCTCACCCGAGCTAGTATGTTATCTTGCAAACATGTTGATACTCCTATCTCTACATCCAAAGCTACCATTCTGCTAGATCTATTATTTTATGATGCTACATGCTTTCGTCAAATTATGGATGCCCTTCAATATCTCAGTTTTACATGCCTAGATATTTGCTTTGTTGTTAATAGAGTCTGTCAGTTTATGCATGCTCCTATAAATTCTCATTGGGCTGCATGAAACACATCTTACATTATCTTCAACATATGGCATCACATGGCTTACATATTACTCATAGTTCTTCTTTTGTCTTACACCTAACCACTTTTTAGAAATAATTAATATTATTCTCTAATACCCCCCTCAAGTGAAAGCTCTTCGGGCTTGAAATTTGTACAGGCCTATATTTTTTTGTGCTTGATTTTTATTAAATAAATAGAGGTGATGAGATTCAAACTCGTGACCACTTAGTCGTCAAAGTTTTAATATCATGTCAAAGAATCAATTCAATCCAAAAACTTAAGTTGTTAAATACAAATCAATATATAATTTATATTGTTTTTTCACACATATCAAAATAATCATCTACCCTTCTAAGTTCTTGAGTTTCTATTCATTAATCAATCCAAGCCTTCTAGACATCTCACGTCACTACCTCAGGAAAGGCTAAATGTGATTTGCTAGACATTTCATGCCACTACCTAAAGATAGGATTTGTGTTCTTAAGGTGGATCAATACACGTTTTATTATTGAGATACTTCTCTTATGTCCCCCCCCTTCTCTCTTAGATAATAATATCTATGCTATAATTCGCGTTCACGAGTTAAAGAGTTTTGCAAGACAATTTGCGCTCTGCAACTTGAAAACTTTGTGCATCAAACTTACTACATATACCAATCAGCTAATGGTTTTCTTTTTTCCCCTTTCTTATGAGTACTAACTAAGATGCGGCAAAATTGAGTCCTACAGGAGTATGTGATTAAAAGATTTGTTTATATCTTTGTAATAAATTGGTGGATTACGATCTGATTAAGAAGGCTACCCTGTTGCAATATTCTATCTTCTCTCATTGACCAAACAAGACCTTTCCATTATTTATTTCAAGATGTGATTAAGTCAACTCATTTCGAGAAGTTGAGCCATGTACTTAACTTGAAAAATACAGTGGAACAAACAGGATAACAATTGCTGAGATAACTTATATAACTATTGTATTCTATTTGATCCGGCATCCAAAATTCATTTGTCTAATCCATTATTATAATTAAAAAAATTAAAAATTGTAGATATAATATATAAGTAACCAAATACAAAGATGGGATTTGCATGAATGCTCTACTGTTTGCTCCTTTTTCTCTCTTTTTTTGTTTTTAACTACATAGTTAAGAAAAAGGAAGATAAGAATGAGCAAATTGTTTAATGAGAATAAAATCCAACTGGTTGGTGAAGCAGTTTAAAAATGGATGTGTGGATAGGGCAGGCTCAGTGGAAAAATGATTAAAGAGCAATGAACTTGCTTTCAGATTGCCGTCCTATTGCTTGATTCTATCATTTAGGAGTTATAATTATTGTCTAGGTTTGTACCATGGCTTACTTGTTCAAATTCTTGTAATTTTCACCTACCCTCTCACTCTCTTTTTCTCACACACACACACGTACACATTAAGCCAATTGCAATACTTTTTTTAAATTAGGGTTTCGCCCCCTCCACAGCCATCCCCTATCTAGTTTGACTTTTGAAAGTGTGAAATATTTAAATGCAATTAGTATTATTTCCACCAAAGAGAGAGTTCCTAAATTCCAAACAAAGACAACTACTTAATCATTGGTTTTGTGAACTTTATGAAATGTCGCCAAATTAGTCTTGCCCTTTGTGGGGTTGACATGGATTAATTGACCCATGCTGAAACATTCCTTTTAGTCTTCATGGGGTCCCACATTTCATAACTCCTTCAAAATTATCAGAAAAATTATCAGGAGATAGGTTTTAGGACATCGATTGAAAACACGGGTCATCCTTTGTCATTTTATGTTATTAAGACAAGTCCTCGCTTACTTATCTCAACACTTGATTTTCGGAATTGTCTTATGCAAATGTATTCAATAACATTTTTGTTTTGTGTTCTTATTTTCTTATGATTCTAGATTTTGAATACAATTTTAGTCAAGTTGCATATCCTAGGGGCGTGCGCTTATTCAGGTCACGAAGGTTTGCTTTTTATATAAATCATAAGTTAATTATTTTTTTTTAAAGCAGTTTTTATATATCAAATTAAATATTTTTCACATCTGAACTAAAATGTGATTAAAAAATAATTTAATCTCAATAAATATAAAAATCAAATTAAGTGCTTAAAAAAATTACGGAAGAGTTAGTGAATTTTTTGTTTGTCGTTTCACAATCAAGCTTGTTAATTAGTACATGTTTGGAAATCACTAATTTAGCTGTGACTGATTTCTTTCAAGTGTTTGATTATAATTTGAAAATTAATTCAGCAGCCCCACTCCCATATATTATTTTTAGAAGTTATAATTGGCAACGTTTTTAAAACATCACTATAGTTTAGTTTCTCAAATGTACCCTAAAGCAGAGCTACACTTCCTCCATGTTTTTGGTCCGTTTTAATTGCCAAAAAACACTGTGCAAAGTCAATCAATCAATGTATCAGTTAGAAATTAATTAATGGGCCTTAGTGTTTTTTTTTTTTCCCCTTTCTGATAAGCATATGAACACATGGAAAACACCTATGGGAAGATTGCAAAATAGCAAACAGGGAGCTTGTCAACCAGAGAACAGAGAGCCAAGAAACACAATAACAAAGGAGACTGGATGAACACCCATTCCATGTCATCTTCAAAGCAAGAATCTCCCATCAGTTAGAGATAGACCATAGTTCATGGGACATTTACCAAAGAATCAGCTAACGTTAATTTTCACTTGCACCATTGATGGTGTCTAGCTAATTCGAAATTCTCTGAGGTTATGATATGGGTCACTCCACAGGCGACCATGCCACAACACGAATCATCATTACAAAAAAGAGAAACAGAAACTGAGATGGGTCAATTTTGTTCTTATTAATCGAAGGACCCCAAAAGCTAGCCCGAGGAGTTAAAAATAAGGCTGTCTATTGTATTGTTTCAGGTTTTAATTATGGTAGAGAGAAGTTGTCGAGATATGGATGGGTTGGACCTACTCTTTTTCGTTCATTTTCTTTATTCTCATAATTACCAAACGAAGAATTCCCTTTCTCTCTTGTTTGTCCGCGCAAAATTCTTTTTTTTTTTCCTTTTCTTCTTTAATTTACTCTCATCCGTGTATAATTTTTATACCTCATATGATATCACACCTGGTACTCAAGTGGCAAGTCGAGAGTACGTGAAGGTTTTTGGGAAAATTGTTTGAGAGCCATTGGTATTTTGAAAAAAAATGTTCAACAATTTCTTATATATATATATTATAATTTGCAATTTGCAAGAAGTGAATATTGTGAAATGCCAATTATAAAAATATGCTCATCATATCGTTTTGAAGTTCTCCTTCAGTCTCAAAATACATGGCTGGCATGAAAAAATGATACAACTTAATTATTATTCTTTTTTAAATTAAACCAATAAAATTAGAAAATAAATGCTTGAAACAATAATAATTTCTTTTATAGTATAAAAAATTATATTTTTACCATTTTTTTTGTCACGAACGTTTATTTTTTATTGGAGTAAAAAATTTAAGAAAATGCGACTAAGAAGTATTAATTTTGTTGTAGCATATAATAATTAAAGATGAAATTAATACACAAGTCTCCAAATAGGTGGAAAAATGAAAGCCAAGTTGAAAATTGGATTTGGACCAGCATCATGAATAGTCTTTTGCAATAACATCGTAATTTTTTACTCTTTCTTTTTTCATTCTCCATATTTTAAAGTGATGAGCACAAAAATTCAAATTAGAAACCTTTGCTTTCACTCAATTTCGTAAAGGAAAGAAAGCCAGTGACTCTCTTTTTTTTTTAATCATGAAAAGCCACTGACTTGATTTAATATTCATTGATGACTTTTTGACAATTTAAGTAGAAAGTAAGCACTTAAAGAGTTTGGTGAAGTTGGGATGGTTAAGTAACTTGCCCTATATGATAGTACAAACAAAGAGATATAGAAATATCAAAGAGAGAATCACATAGACAATAGCTTTTTGTATTTATTTGCTGACCAAATTCATAATTATAATTAAGCAAGGGAAACAAGATTAGACAATGTTGTCTCATCTATAACCAGTTTAAGCCAAACAAAACCATACGTAACCTCGTGTCTTGTAAGAGTCAATATGGCTTTCGTCCAAACACTAAATTACGAAAGGAAAGTTAAGCTGCTCCTGTTATTCAAGATAAAATTATCTTATAACAAATTTGATTATTATGTAGAGTTTAGAATGATGCAAACATTAGTATGCATCTTCTCTTTATTTTTTTCTTTTTATATAAAAAAAGTGTTTTTATTTCTCTAAAAAAGTAGAATATGATCGATATTGTTTTCTTAATCGTTCATTCTAGAAACAAATGTTTGTCTGGTTTTCATATTTTTTTTTTAAATTGCTTTCAAGTAAATTTGATAACGATGCAAAAACAAGTTTTATCATTTATTTTTGTTTAGAATTGCATTTGGATAGTGGTGGAGCTTATTATACGTGGACATGTAGCATCAAGGATTATGGGAGTCGTTATCTAATTATTTTGTTCAAGATCATTAAGAAATTTAGGTATATCAGTTTTATCATAGATCCTAAAAATAGAAAACTAATTATGTTATATAAGGTGTTAGCACCTCTAGCGACCCTACATGAAGCAAATTGCATTGTGTGTTTGAATGTAGTTTAAAAGTTTTAATGGGTTTCTAACCAGTAGCTTGTCTATGGCCTGAGGTGAAAATTTATTTGTGTGAAAAAATTTAAATTTTTAAATTTATTAGAAGCTTGTGTACCTAAATGAATTCTTATAAAGTGGACCTATATAGGTGTCTTGATAGGTTTTATATATCCTAGAAGGTGGAAGAGTTTTCTACAACTCGTACGTTGTGGTAAAAAATATTTTAAATTAAAGTTCTTAAATATTCAGAATAATTCTGTAAATTTTTTAGTCAACTCCTAATAGTAAGTCTAGCATTTATAACAGAATATTGATCATTAGTTCTCATAAATCAAAATTTTATCAGTTATTGAAATATTAGTCAAATTCTCATGGATTCAATAAATTAGTTATTAAATCCAAAATACATTCTAAAAAATTAAAATATACCACATATTTTATTTTTTAAACAACATATGAATTTTTTTATTTTTGAGAAACTTAGTTGTATGCAATTAAAACATTTTTTTTGTCTTTTTAGTTTTTAAACATTCAGAAAACATACAAGAAGTTACAAACACACATACATTCTTTTTTTTACTATAGTTTTTACTCACACACCCCACAATTATATGCTTACAAACAATAACAATTCAAAATTTAAAAATAAATTAAGCTTTTAAAATATGCAAAAATAGGCCATCCAAAATTCATAAAAATAATCTAGGAGAAGTCGCCAAAACTTGGGAACCACACTAGAAGATTCTGGGGTTGAAGGAAAAATGGCGGCGTGTGTATCCATGCATCACCACTGCTGGAAAACATGGTGGATCTGAAGTAGATTCTTCTTCTCTTCTGTCTTATACTGGCAGTGAGTGTCATTGTGACCTGCAAGCAAAGGAAATCATATAGGCAATTCATTTTCATCTTTTTTTGGTCTTTATTCATAGATATGTTTCTTAGTTTCTTTCTCTCTCTTTTTTGGGTTATTTCAAAAATCAAGATGGGGTAAAGACGCTATGGAAATTAGGTCTTATTTTCATCGCTTGTTTAAGGGTTTGTTAATTTTAGGCTTTATCTTATGTGGAGGTAGTGAGGCTAGTTGATGGCTAGTGTTTTAGTGAGTTAAAGAGAAAAGGCTAGATAAGGGGAAAGCTTCTCATGGTGATGAGGATGGCAACTTGGTAGTGCTAATGATAGGTCTTAATAACTCGTTGAAGTTGAAAATAAAGTAGTTGAATGCTATGGATATGTTGGAAGAGAGATTAAGCATACAATGGCTCATGGCAGGACCAAAAGGCTATTAGCATGATTGGGTTTCTGTTGTCATTGGTAGCAACTGTTGTTATCTAATTTTTTACTTATTTATTTGATGAAAAATTTTAAAATTTCAGAAATAGCAAAAAATAACAAAAATTCAAAATATATATATTTTTAATATATTTGCATCATTTTTAGCATTTTCAACATCATCTAAAAAAAATTTAAATTTTCAAGGTTTCTTGAATGCATTTGAATTTTCACGTGTTATTTTTAAAATTAATGTTTTTCCTCATTCAAGTCGATGTTAGTAAGAAAAACCCAAAAAAATAAGAAAAAATTAAATTTAAAAAAAAAAGTAGAGGGACCATGTTTGAAAATCAAACAATATTTGACCATAAATTGTAGCCTTCAACACACACAAAAGAGGGGGAGCAATTTTGAAATTAAAGGGGAGAAAGCTAACACACAAAAAACCCTAAAATTTTCTTAACCATATCTTCTGTACAGGGAAGCCGTCGGCCCCCTCTATTTTGGCTGAAAATCAGAGAGCCCTTCAACGCACAAGCCTCCATTTTCTTTCTCCCCTTCCATCATCGTTTTCTTCCATCATCTCCAACAACCCTATACACTCTCCCATCTCCCTCTCATCAACATAAAACCAACGCCTTTGATCAGCCTCCCCTCTCGCCAGCCAAAGTTTTCCCTCCCTCTCAAACCCTACATCTCTCTCAGCCTCCTAGCACACTATAGACGTCTTCACCTAAATCGGCCCCCTAAACCAGCCGCTAGCTTGCCAAGGCCAAAAAGAGAGCTAAGTCATTCCCCCTTACTCTCTTCTATTACTATCCTTTTCAACTTTTTCTTCTCCATCGCTTATCGAATCAGGCCTTCCTTCCACCCAGCCATCGAAAGCACCACCTTCCAACCCATAGCTGAGAGATCTTTCTTGTTTCAACCGGCCACAGACCCCTAGTCTCCCTCTTCAGCCATCAGGTCTTTCCTTCCTCAGCCTCCATGCACACCGGCCAGCAACAACCCTTCTTCCTCCAATGATACCTATAAAAGTAGCCTCATTTCCAACTGAGAACCAATAGCAGGATCTACAACCAGCACAGAACAACGAATCTAGAGAAAGAGAGAAACTAGAAGAGATCATATCTTAAAAAGGGCTGAAAAATCAAGACTTTGCTTACATTTTTTTCTTATTTGCAGGTGACGTTACTCCTCACTAATGGTGCAGAAGGGAAAAGGAGACAGAGTCGAGCCAGATCCACCAGTTGTTTAGATTTGCTTACGATGGCGCATAGGTCCATGCGCCTCCAATGGCAGCCACATGTGAAGCAAACGCACCGCCAATGTCTTACAGATCTAGAACTTTGCCTGACATTGTTCCGAATTGTTTTTGGTTATTTTGTAAATTTCAAATTGTTTAATGTAATGTTTGTTTAGTTTTGGAGTTTTTATAATTTGTATCTTGCAAATATGTTTGTGTAATATATATATATTGAAAGTGAATGTGTTGTTTGTATTTTTTTATGATAAAATTATAAAGAATAAAGAAGAATTTAATATTTTAGTTTGCTCACAGTTAAGGATTATGAACTTACATGTAAGTCATATTTCTAATATCCGATGAAAAGATAATTTTTTTAAAAAAATTTATCATATCAAAGCCACGAAGTAGCTTACCTCAGGTAGGGTGCGTTAGGGATGCTAATACTTTCCCTAACATAATCAGTCTCTTACCTACAAATCTTTGACAAGGCCAGTATATCTGAGTTTCCTAGTAACCCCTGATGAAATACTAAATGACAACTCCTAATGAATCAAATCAAGCAAATGAAAAATCACCAAACCAACATTGCGCAGGTGACGTACGACAACAACAATCGGTTATGGTGTTGATGACCACCACTACAATTAAAAGAGAGAGAACGCTTGATCCACGAATGTTTTTTTGTATGTGTGTGTAAGGCTGTTGGTAATGGTTCGACCATGAGGTTGGTTGAGAAAGAAACCATAAGAGAGGATAGTAGCCCATAGTATCTCTCTAGTTAATGGTTATGAAAGGATATATAGCTATTATGGGTGATCTTATAATGGTTAGCTAGAAGTGGTGTTGATGGATTGATCATAGTATATGAAGGTGAGGGATGGGGACCACATGGATGGTTTAGTTCTTTTTTTTATTAATCAGAGAAGACAAATAGTTTTGTTAAAAGTACGTGTTTTTTAGCATGTGTTGGCAACTGTGACTAACCCATCAAATTTTTATTTTATTTTTTTATTTCTAATTTTTTGATGTTGTATGGGTGTAGGGAGATAAAGAGAGTTTTTTTGCATTTTTCTTTTTATTTTTTTTTAATGGTCTCCCTAATCAACTTTCCCCTAAAATTCCTTCCATTATTCTATGTGTCATATAACCACATATTTATAGGTAAATAAGTTTGTTATTTTTAATTGCTTAGTATCCAAGCAAACATGATGACTAAGTAACCCAAAAACAATTTGGTCCCTCAACTTCTTTCTTTTCATTTTTAGTCCTTTATTTTGATTTTAAAAAAATAGCAACACTAACATCAACTCAAAACGCATTTTAACAACTGAACGTGTAGAAAAAGACACTGAAAATGATGTAAATACATTAAGATTGTATGGTTGGGGGGTTTTTTGTTGTTTTTTGGTTATTTTTGGTTTTTTATTAAAAATTTCCAAAATAGGGTAAAAAACTAGATAGCAACATATGCTTTATCTTTATAATACTTACAAAGAAAAGACTTGTTAAGTGTTTTGCATAATAAGTTTGTAAAGACAAACGAATTGTTCTTTCATAACTAATTTTCTTAAAGCTTCTAGTTTGGTTGACCTGAAACTTTATTTTCATAGTAATCCCCTTCAACTAGAACTATGATTAAATTGTGTTTATCTTGATTATCCTAAAATTCTAATCTAGTGATTCCTTTTAACTAAAACAAAAATATTTACCTTCAGCTCGATTCAATTGAAACCTCAATCCAGCAATCCCCCTTAACCAGAACCAAAATATAAAACAACTCAACTAAGCTCCTTTCTAGTAACTCCCTTTAATCAAAACCAAAATCTAAAAAATAGCTCAACTAATCCAAAATCTTAAATGATGATTTTCTTTAATTAGAACTAAAATGTTGCCTTCGGTTAGGTTAACCTGAAATCTCAATCTAGAGACCTCTTTTAACTAGAACCTTGATCTTTATCTTCAGCTTGGTCAAACATTCTTTCTCTTATACACTTATTGACGTAAGCATCAGAGAATCCCTCATGGCTTATAATCAAGCCCACACATTTTAGCCCAGGGTCATAGCCTGTGGAAAACTTAATTTCTATGTGATGTTTTTCACTACTTCATCAGTGGCATTGTATGTAAGAACTAAATAAAAAGTCAATTCATTCCCTTTCATTACTCACCAAAAAAATTTTACATGGTTGATAAAACTCTAAGACAAGGAAAAATAACTTATCTACCCACTATAAGAACTCTAGCTTCTCCAAGTCTTCAATAACTATCTTATTAGGTGCAAATACTCAATAATGTTGTCATGGCAATACAACTACATCTTCACTCTCTTTCTCTTACATAACAAGAAGTTCTTATGCTTGCACCATTAAGTATGCAATGATGAATCTAGTTTTAAAGAGACATGGCTAGATAATATGCAAGTGAGTAACTCTTGCACTCATATGCTCAAAATGAACTATACCAATTATTCTTATATAAAATCCTCCAAATAAATATCCAATCACCATCAATCTCCATATGAGTCTTGCTTAGACATCCCAAAACATTATAGGCATGAGATAAGATCCACTCTAGAAGCTTCTAAACACAACCCCCACCAAGTAGGAGAATTTTCCACTTAGCATAAAATGTTATACATGTAAATTTTTAAATATTGTGTCTCTGCAAAGGCTAGTTTAAACAATTACAAATGACTCATAAACCCCAAAAAAGACATACAAAATATGAGAAACATCCTCAAACTTGTCACATGAGAAAGAGATTTTATGTGAAAAGTTATTCCAATAATGCTTATGGGTATTTACATGTATAATACCATATCTTAAAATATGGTTTTATTTTTTATTTTTATGATCTTGATTCTAAACTCATCTCTCACTTTAGCATAAGCATTCCAACTAAAAAGATCACCACTTAATTCTTTATCATCACATAACAAGAAGATAAGAGCACTAGGACATATCTCTAAAGGTTTAACAAAAACAAATACTATACATGAAAAAACTCATTGAACTCATCACCATAGAAGATTTGATGAATGAAGTCTATAATTATTTCCTATGAAAAAAGTTGTGTTCTCTTCTTAATAAAAATTTCTTAAATTTAAACAAACAATGAAAAATTATATTATGATGTAAAAAGCTAGAGTGACCAGATAAGGTCACCCACTTTTCCATTAAGTAAAGTCTTCTTAACATCACTAGTGTCCAACTAAAGCATCTAAAAAGAGCACCAAAAACACATTTCTAATAATTAAAGCATTAAAAAAAGCACCATGAAAACATTCCTGATCACATGACATTCCTTAAGCTCTTGATTACCCCTTTTATCATTACAGTGATTGAGGTGCAAGTTATTATCATAGAGAGAATTTATGCAATATCCTTCTCCCATTAAAAGTGAAATGAACATGTGAAACCCTAATAAGTCCTACTTTTTTCATCATGACCATGAACATGACACTAAGAAATGTCATGTTCGAAAAAAATATATATTAATAGTCAAAGGTTACTTTTATTAACTCGTGAAAAAAAAAAAAAAACCTAAACATTAAAGAAAAGAAGTCTACACATATAATGGTATGTCTAAGATCATTTAATCTCTAAATTAGATATAAGAATTGTATCTTTATCTTTTAAACTTTTTAATAAAAGCAGTAATTTTTTTATATCTCCAATGTCTAAAACAAATCTCCAAATATATTTATACGAAAATTTCCACGGCAAGATCTTTATGAGTCCAAATATATCTTCATTAAATCACTATACAAGTCTCCAAGCTCTCTAAAAGGATTGGGGATTTTTTTTAGGTCTCTACAACCAGTTATCTTTAAAAGAATCAGGAATTCTTCTTTAGGTCTTTATGAACATTTATTTTTAAAGGAATCAATGATCTTTCTCCAATTCTTCATGATTACTTGTCTTTAAATGGATTAGATCCTTCTCCACTCTCTATGACTACTTATGAAACACTTTCATGAATCCCTAATACATGCACAAACCATTTTACTTACTTTTACTCTTATTGCTTACTATTACACTCCTTCTTTAAACAAAACAACACAATTAAACTCTTTTTTTTCTTGTAGAAACATTGATAAATAAATAAATAAAAAGAGCAATATCAATTATATAAAACAAGAATTTTCCTCTTCCTCTTTTGCTAGTTTAGTATTTAATTTAAACATGTCTATTTAGATAGGGTAAATAATGATGTGTATTGTTTTTTTTTTTAAAAAAAATCAACAGTATGTTTGGGTTAGTCTATTTAGATAGGGTAAATAATGATGTGCGTTGTTTTTTTAAAAAAAAAAAAATCAACAGTGTGTTTGGGTTGGTGCCCAAATAGACTATCTTTCCAAATTGTTTAGGTAACAGCTTAAACAAACTGCATTTTCTCTCTCTCTCTTTCTCTCTCTCATGTTTTCACCCTCATGTCATGTATAGGCACCACCTCATATCTTCAATGGCCATAACCTAAATGTTAGGTCAAGGCCTAAACAACCAAATATTTTTCTCCTTCTCTTCTTACCTTTTTCAAATACATTGTCTAATATGCACACACAAAATATTTTTAAAGTTACGAATCAAATGTGACATGATGCACTACCCACCCACACAAATTTTTTATCAATACAAACTTTTATGCAAGTTGGGATTGCATTTTATAGCCGATAGTTGATAGTAAAACATGTACCATATTCTATATAATTAGACACTTTTTTTTTCTCAACCACTAGTTATTTCTGGCTCATAATTACCAACTACTCCACCAATAACATATTACATTCAAATCCAATATCAGGCATCAATGTTTTCACCAATTAATTATCATGCAATTCCTAAAGTGAGTTGATGTGATTAAAATCTATAAATATTTTAGGTCATCAGATAAAATCAACAAGCTACAACATATCTATAGACAAGTCTCTTGTATCCTAACTATCTCTATTTGTTTTCTTGGGGCAATAGCTAAACATTACCTAGTTGTTTATTATTTTTATCAATATTCTTTTGTTTTCAAAAGTTATTGATTAACACAATCTTAAAGTTTTAATTTGATTTTGTAGAGATTCCTGTTTCAAATTTGTAATTAATAAGAAATTATAAAAATAAAATTAAAAGAATCATCCTATAAAAATTACAAAAGGAAAAAATAATATTCCTACAAAACAGAAATCGAAAGAAATCAACAAACACATAATTCAAAGTCAATTGCTTCCACACGTTTTTTCAGGTTAATGAAGACATCAAGGGCTAGACCTGCACCATTTACAAAAGTCATGACGAGTAAACTTATTGCAACCTAATTCAACACGACTTTTGAGATCAAATTAAAAAGTTAACTACAGAATTCAGTTCAATTCTATTGGCTAGGAGGTTGATCCTCATCAAAGGAATGTTTATTTGATCACCATGAAACCAGCAAGCCAAATTAGAATTGTTGGCATTATTTTATTTTGGTAGGCACAAAAAACGTAATAATCTAGAATTATGTATGTGCTTGCAATTTAACTAATAATCTAGAATGACTTGTTATCTTGTAATTATTTTAGCAATCTCATAAATATATTCTAACATAATATGCAAGTAAATATAATTGTGCATATAAGTACAAGGTTTGGTTTGGTTTGCTTTTCTTCCTGTTTGCTAGTGTTACTTTCTTCCTCAATCTCTGCACATCCTTTCTAAAATAAACAAGTTTTGTTGAACTACTGATGTAAGCAGAAGATTTGGTAAAATAATTATGAAAAAAATATATACTTATCATGTATCTAGTTAGGGCTTTTTCTTCAACCGGCTTTGATAGTGTTTGTGATGTAACATGCACCTAACCTTGTAACATCCAGCAGGAGACTCAAATAGCAAATTTTCAATGCACATGAGCCCGATAGTCTTTGTACTTGAGACTTATTTCCTCTATTAAGATTCGCTGGATCGATTTTTAAAGGGTTTGTAACATACAGCAAGAGACTCAAATAGCAAATTTTCAATGCACATGAGCCCGATAGTCTTCGTACTTGAGACTTATTTCTTCTATTAAGATTCGTTGGATCGATTTTCAAAGGGTCTAAGACAAATACAGAGAAGAACATGAGGATGCGAGGAAAAATGACTCGAGCTTTCTTAGGAGTGGGGGCACGGGCTCCAAGCTGCTTAGCTGCATGTCACAATTATTTTTGAAGAAAAGTTAAAGGGACCTACTAGGATTCGCTAGCTAGGACGGCAAGTTCTAACCCAACCCTAATGTTGTTTGCTCAGCCTAACCCATTGTGTGATTCACAAATGGTTTGAGATCGAACTTATTGGGAGCCAATGAACCATTTATAACTGGACCGGGCTAGGGTCTAAGAGGCTAGTCGACCCAAGGAGTATGATACACAAATTGGGTTAGACTGAATTGGAATGTGTTTCAATCCATTAGTATTACACATATTGGGTTAGAGTGGACGATTGCATCAAATATTTTTTTGGATATTTAGTCCTAGTAAAACAAAAGTTATCCGAGAGAGGGAAATTGAGGTTGTGTTTTAGTAGTGTAACAAAAAAAAAAAAGAATAGGAAATTGAGGTTGTGTTTTAGTAGTGTACCAAAAAAAAAAAAGAATAGATAGAAATAAGATAGAAATATGTATGATTGAAAACATAAAGATGATAATATTAAATAATTTTTTATAAAAAATAATTTTGAAATAAATTTTTATTTTTAAAAAATAAAATGTGTAAAATAACATGTTTTTATTATCTTCATAAAAAATAACTAAACATTATCTAATAAAAATTACCCTCATCTCTACCAAGTTCCTCTCCATACTAAGTGAGTATGGAAAGATTTTTATATACGGAGGCAGGGATAACAATAATAGGTAATTACTAGATTGATATTCATCTATACTCCAAGTTTGTATTATTTTTTTAGTAAAATATTTAGACATGCAAGCCGTGTTTAAAAACAATTTTAATAACTTGAGTTATAGTCTCAATCAACTAAATAAACTAGCTTTATTTGAATCATATTAAAATAAAAAAGGTGACGATACCAAACATAACAACAGGAAAATATATTAAAAAAAATGATGATAGCAAGGAAAAAAAACATTTATCCAAAAGCAAAAAAAAAAAGATCATTTACCAAATTATATTTAATAAATTTGTTTATTAAAATCAATTTGTAATAGAAATCAATACCCATATAAAATTTCTTGAATAAAATAAAAGGAAAAAAATGTTATGCAAGCCTATACATATTAAAAATATAAAAAAATATATTTAATATATATAAAGTATAAAAAAATATAATTGAATTATATTAACCTCGTAAAAAATTAATTACATCCAATATAATTAAAAAATAATTTCTATTTAAAAAAGACTAAAAAATAACATAGAAGAGGTATTAATTAAAGCATAAATTTAGAATTATTTTAAAAAAGACATATAAAAAAGGAATTAATAAAAAAAAGAAAATTTAGAGAGAAAAAGAAAGAAAGAAAAGTGCCTAAATTTAAAAAAAAAACACTATCAATTTATATTGAATGGTGAAATTAAAAATAAAAAAATCATTAAAAAAACACTATTAATTTATATTAAATGGTAAAATTAAAAATAAAAAATCATAAGAATAAGGGTCAATTTGAAAACAACAATACATAATAAGAAGTTTAACTAGGAGAATTTTTCAACATGCCTTTTCACATAAAAAATCATAAATAGAAATCAAAAACTTATGCCCTCATCTAATTAAATAAATTACAAACTAGTTTAAATAAATGAAAAAAATATTAATGATAAATAAAAATATAATTAGAAAAAATAAAAAATAAATATAGATTAAAATATTTAATATTATAACAGGGGTTATTTACTTGGTTTTCTTTAATCAATTTGTTTCTTAAAGTCGATTTGTAAAAGAAATCGACAAACACATAAAACTTATTAAATAAACTAAAAGGAAAAAAACATTATATAATGCTACATATACTAAAAATATTATAAAAAATAAATATTTAATCTGTATAAAATATATGCAAAAAATTAGAAATGAATCATACTAACCTCTTAATAAATTAAAAAAACTCAATATAATTAAAAAAATAGTTGATATTTAAAAAAATAAAAAAAGCAAAAAATAAATCATAGAGAAGGGTATTAACTAAAACATAAAATTAAAAATTAAAAAATTAATTAAAAAATAAAAATAAAAAAATAAATGAGGTCAAGTATTGGTAGTCATGGTAAGCTAGGTCAATCGCCTAATCCATCAAAAAAGAGCTTAAGCACACAAGCCTTTATTATTATTATTTTAATATTACACTCGACATCGCGACGGCCTTAAAAATAACTCATAAAGGAAAAGAATAGAGTTCTTGGCATCTTCTTCTTTGATGGGAAAAGATCTTATTTAAGGAGTTGCTACTTAATATTATGATCACTAGAAATCCTGAATAATTGACAAAGATTCTATGGTACAGGACTGATTATATAAAAGAAAAAATATTATCACCCCTTAAACATCTTGACCGAGACAAACTGCATTATTAGTTATGTCTTAAATTACCAAATGCTTATTAGTTTATGCCACGATGATTTGTTTATATTATTCCTGGTTTTGACACCAATAAATATTCAACTACGGGTACTTCCAATTCTGCTGTTGATAAATATTATGTAACTATAAAATAAAATAAATTTTAAATCAATATTTTTATTCCTAACTCTAGCATAAATGAATTAGCCAATAAAATAAATTTATTTTTTATATATGCACAAATCTTTTCATTTTTCATTATTTTTTATATTTTTTTGGGCTAGATCCAACTCAATCTATATAAATTGGGCTAGATCTACCAGTTCGGCTCAGTCACTCACCCAAACCTGTGACCCGGCTGGGCAAAACAACATGCGTTAATTCAGTTGTTGCTAGACTATTCAAGTAAATTAAAATTCACTTGAACAATGTAATATTGAGTTGTTCATGGTTTGGTTCGGTTCATAATTAAAAAATAAAAATAAAAAAATAAATGAGGTCAAGTATTGGTAGTCATGGTAAGCTAGGTCAATCGCCTAATCCATCAAAAAAGAGCTTAAGCACACAAGCATTTATCCATCAAAAAAGAGCTTAAGCACACAAGCCTTTATTATTATTATTTTAATATTACACTCGACATCGCGACGGCCTTAAAAATAACTCATAAAGGAAAAGAATAGAGTTCTTGGCATCTTCTTCTTTGATGGGAAAAGATCTTATTTAAGGAGTTGCTATTTAATATTATGATCACTAGAAATCCTGAATAGTTGACAAAGATTCTATGGTACATGACAGATTATATAAAAGAAAAAATATTATCACCCCTTAAACATCTTGACTGAGACAAACTACATTATTAGTTATGTCTTAAATTACCAAATGCTTATTAGTTTATGCCACGATGATTTGTTTATATTATTCCTGGTTTTGACACCAATAAATATTCAACTACGGGTACTTCCAATTCTGCTGTTGATAAATATTATGTAACTATAAAATAAAATAAATTTTAAATCAATATTTTTATTCCTAACTCTAGCATAAATGAATTAGCCAATAAAATAAATTTATTTTTTATATATGCACAAATCTTTTCATTTTTTATTATTTTTGATATTTTTTTGGGCTAGATCCAACTCAATCTATATAAATTGGGCTAGATCTAGCCAGTTCGGCCCAGTCACTCACCCAAACCTGTGACCCGGCTGGGCAAAACAACATGCGTTAATTCAGTTGTTGCTAGACTATTCAAGTAAATTAAAATTCACTTGAACAATGTAATATTGAGTTGTTCATGGTTTGGTTCGGTTCAGTTTGGTTTGAATTAAAAAAACCAACAAAACCGAATTAAATTAATTTTGAAAAATAGAGACCGAACCGGACTGAAATCCAGTTCAAACCAAATCAGTTTGGCTTGGTTTTTTAATTAAAACCGATAAACCTAATTATACAAAAAACATGCATATTCAAACAAATCATTAATGGTTATTATTATTATTTTAATATTACACTCGACATCGCGACGGCCTTAAAAATAACTCATAAAGGAAAAGAATAGAGTTCTTGGCATCTTCTTCTTTGATGGGAAAAGATCTTATTTAAGGAGTTGCTACTTAATATTATGATCACTAGAAATCCTGAATAATTGACAAAGATTCTATGGTACAGGACTGATTATATAAAAGAAAAAATATTATCACCCCTTAAACATCTTGACCGAGACAAACTGCATTATTAGTTATGTCTTAAATTACCAAATGCTTATTAGTTTATGCCACGATGATTTGTTTATATTATTCCTGGTTTTGACACCAATAAATATTCAACTACGGGTACTTCCAATTCTGCTGTTGATAAATATTATGTAACTATAAAATAAAATAAATTTTAAATCAATATTTTTATTCCTAACTCTAGCATAAATGAATTAGCCAATAAAATAAATTTATTTTTTATATATGCACAAATCTTTTCATTTTTCATTATTTTTTATATTTTTTTGGGCTAGATCCAACTCAATCTATATAAATTGGGCTAGATCTACCAGTTCGGCTCAGTCACTCACCCAAACCTGTGACCCGGCTGGGCAAAACAACATGCGTTAATTCAGTTGTTGCTAGACTATTCAAGTAAATTAAAATTCACTTGAACAATGTAATATTGAGTTGTTCATGGTTTGGTTCGGTTCAGTTTGGTTTGAATTAAAAAAACCAACAAAACCGAATTAAATTAATTTTGAAAAATAGAGACCGAACCGGACTGAAATCCAGTTCAAACCAAATCAGTTTGACTTGGTTTTTTAAATAAAACCAATAAATCTAATTATACAAAAGACATGCATATTCAAACAAATCATTAATAGTCATTACATCTAAAACAAGGATCAACTTTATTATTTTCTTTTTAAGAAATCAGAAGCTAAATTGTTATTTTTACAAGGGATTCAAAAGCCCCTCTTAATTAGAAAACAAAAAACAAATTAACTCTTTATCTTGACTCTTTCTGTCAACACCAGAATCACTTGCTTACAACTTCAAACAAACATCTTTCTAAATTCAAGGATTGTTATTTCTTTTTGTTAAAACCAAAGCATACCATTGCATGCATCTTTTTTCCTCTAATAATAACATCTCTCTCAATAATATTAGCTACAAAGCCATCATTTCTAGACCCATAAAAGAATCTATGTTGAGCCTTTTCTTTTAAAAATTTTGTGATAGCATTCCTTCTTTCTCCTTTTCATTACCATAACACCAATACAGTAATCAAGCGATTACATAATCATAAAACTCAACTAACAAATTATAATGTTAATCTTTTTCCAAACACCCGGTCATTGTTTGTCTAAATAAACTAATGGAGTCAGAAAAATCAATAAGATATAGAAAGTAGACATGAAATCCAGTTCAAACCAAATCAGTTTGACTTGGTTTTTTAAATAAAACCAATAAATCTAATTATACAAAAGACATGCATATTCAAACAAATCATTAATAGTCATTACATCTAAAACAAGGATCAACTTTATTATTTTCTTTTTAAGAAATCAGAAGCTAAATTGTTATTTTTACAAGGGATTCAAAAGCCCCTCTTAATTAGAAAACAAAAAACAAATTAACTCTTTATCTTAACTTTTTCTGTCAACACCGGAATCACTTGCTTACAACTCCAAACAAACACCTTTCCAGATTCAAGGATTGTTATTTCTTTTTGTTAAAACCAAAGCATACCATTGCATGCATTTTTTTCCTCTAATAATAACACCTCTCTCAATAATATTAACTACAAAGTCATATTAACTACAAAGTCATCATTCCTAGACCCATAAAAGAACCTATGTTGAGCTTTTTCTTTTAAAAATTTTGTGATAGAATTCCTTCTTTCTCTTTTTCATTACCATAATACCAACACAGTAATCAAGCGATTACATAATCATAAAACTCATCTGACAAATCGTAATGTTAATCTTTTTCCAAACACCTGGTCATTGTTTGTCTAAATGAACTAATGGAGTCGGAAAAATCAATAAGATATAGAAAGTAGAAAAAGTAAAGTAGAAAAAGTCATGAGAGCTTTGGGTTGGAGGATCTATAATAGGGAAGGAAAGAATGAGAGGGAAATAAGACTCAGAATAAATGAAAGGAAAATAAAGAATAAAAAAAATATGCGGCGGCTTTTCATGAGAGGTGTTAGGTTAGGGTTAAGGTAATTTATATCCTTTTTAGATTAAACTGGTTTAGTTTATAGGTTTCATTTGTAAAACCAAAACCGAATCAATTAGATTTTATAATTTTAAAAATCAATTTAATTAGTTTTTTATCTTGATTTAATTTTTTTCAGTTAATTTTTCTTTAATTTTTTCAGTTAATTAGTTTTTTTAAACATTCCTAGTATAGTGTTAATTAAATGAAGCAAAGCGGGAGGAGAAAGAAGCTTACCTGGTGCAGCTGGAGGCAGAACTGGCGCTTGGGGACGAAGATGATGGTGCTGCTGAAGGGTCGGTGCTACTCTCCTCTTCAGTTCTTCATCTATTCTTCCTTCTCTTCCCCGGTTCGTCCCTGTATCTCTCTCCTGGAGTGCCCTGTTTCCGGTGCAGTGGCTGCTGAAGAGGAGCTCTGGAGCTGCTGCTTCTGGAGACGACGAAGATGGTTGTAACGCTGGTGGTGACTCCTACTTCTTTCCTTGGTCTTCCTTCTGCGTTTCCTCTGCTCAGGACAACAACGATGGTGATGAAGATGTTAGGTGCTGCTGGTTGAATGGAAGCTTTCTCCTCTGGTTTTTTTTTTTTAGTCTTTGTGTTTGGCTCTGTTTTTTTCTGTTCCCCTTCGCGTCTATCCTTTCAAAAGGGGGGTGGTGCAACCGGAGACGAGGTTGGCGCTCCTAAGTTGGCTGGCCAATGCTTCTCTCTGTTTCTGTCTCTCCAGTCTTCTCTCTCGGTCTCTCTCTCTCGGTTCCCCTCCTCTCTCTTTTCTTTTCTGTTCTGTTATCTTTCTCTGGCTTTTTAGCCAGAGAATGCCACCGTTACCCAGGTAATAAAGTGACTGTTATTGCGGGATTAATGGCGATGCATCGTTGGGCATCCCTTTTTTTGGCTCGGGTGAAGAAGATGAACAGTGTTGATTGCCATTTGCGTTTCGGTCCTTAACGTTTTGAAAGTTTTGTAATCAAGCTCCCTGGATACAATTTAATTGGACCCCTGTATTTTATCACCATTTACATACTGATCCTTATACTTCATTTCTTGCAGTTTTAGCCTGAATCAGCCCCCAAACTTTAGTATTTCTTCAATTAAGCCCCTGATTTCATAAATTAAATTAATTCCAAGTTCAATTAAGTCCAAAACTTATAAATTATTCAATTAAACTTTTAATTTGGTTAATAAAATTAATTCAAAATTTAATTAAATTCCAAAACTTCCAATGATGTCCCCTAACCCAAGTTTTAATTCATTTTATTAATAAAGGTCATTTTTCTCTCTCTTTTATTTTTTCAAAAAAATTGCCTTGCGTCAATTTCTTTCAACGAGTCATGCCATGTGTTATTTTTTAATGGCCTATAATTCCACCTGTCATATGTTGGAAAATTTAACTGAATCCTATAAAGGGACCACATTAAGAAAATCTCAAGAGCATCGCAACCAAGAAATAAAAAAAATATATAGAAAAGGGGACATATTAATGTCTGTTGGCACAACGGTTGAACCGTAGTTTTTTATTTATATTTTTTATGATTTTGATAAGCTGATATTAAAAATAAATTTTAAAAAATTAAAAATATTATTTTAATATATTTTAAAATAAAACCACTTTAAAAATAATTTTTACTATACTTTTAAACAGACTTTTAATGTGTTTTTAATAATATAGTTCCATCAATTTTTTAAATTTATTTTTTAATTAAAAATATATTTTTTATAATTTTTTTATATCAACATATCATAATAATAAAATATATTTAAAAAGCATCTATTTGAAAAACATTTAGGTGAAAATAATTTGAAAAGTAGAAGTTATCTAGAAACACTAAAAAATCTAAAAATAAATGAGATAATACTAATGATCATGTTTTGAAATTCAACTACACTTATAACTTGATTCATAGCTTCAGTTATGGGTTTAGCATAACAATATATAGATAAATGAGCTAACTTATATCAATTTTTTTAATGATATTGTTTTGAAAAGAAAACAAAAAATAGTTAATTAAGCCTTATTCAAGTTTTAACAAGGACACCTAAATTACAAGTTAACTTGTTAGTTATTTGGGTTTGTTAAAGAGTTTAACTATGTCAACTACATGCCTGGTTCGAAAGAAAACTAGCCCATTCTAGTTTGTGGGTCGTGACCCGCTAGACGGTCGGGTTTCACAACATTATTATTAATACTTGGTTTATCTAAATTACTTTATATTGTGCGCAGAATTATATATTTCGTTACAGACATTGGCTTCTCTAATGTTGATAACAGTATGATTTAGATAATGGTGGCACCTTTTGTTTTAATTTGGATAGATTAAAAGTGATCTTATTACACGAAACAATCAATCAGTTCCAAAGTACACGCACAAAGGAAAGCTGATACAGTAAAACCAGACAGACGGAGGAAGAGCCAACTATGTAATGATGGCAGAGGTAAGCCTCAACAGCTTGACAAAGAGACAAATATTAAACAATAGCAGGAACAAGTTGGAAGAGGTTGTCTTTTGTTTTCGTTAACACCACTTTTCAAGTAGTTGATAAAACCTACCAAGATAAGAGTCCTGATGCAACTCATGATTCCCAGAAACTGCTGCAGCTTCACTTGTATTTGTCCTATATTTTTTTCCTTGCTAAGACACCGTAGCTAGACCATAGCATTGGTTATAGCGTCCCTGCTAAAAGACACATCTCCATTTCTGTCTACTTCCACAGACAAGTCTTTCTCAACTAGAAGCCTTGCATAAAGAGGTTGATCGATGATGAAAGGTAACACTACAAGACAATGTCCATATTGCAAAGTCTCTATCACAGATCCCCAACCACTGTGAAACAGAGATCCCCTAATTGATGGGTGCCATAAAGTCTCCATCTGTGGTTCCCATCTCATACACACAATTCCTCTGTTACTCGTACGCTCAATAAAACCTGAAGGGAGAGCATCAACATCATTATTAACTCCACTAGGTTTCCTGAGAGACCAGACAAACGGCAATGGCCCGATAGCTCGAGTCCATAAGCTATCTCATTCCATAAGCTATCTCATGTATTTTATTTTTATTTAGCTTAGTCTTGCTCCCAAAATCCACAAACACAACAGAATTTGGTTTCTGTTCACCAAGCCAAATGAACATCTTCCTCCATGACTCGTCATTAACCGTTGCTCCTGTTTCCGGTCTCTCGGGGGTTATTTATTATTTCGATACTCCTACATTTAAAAGAAAACATCAATCTTTTGGTTATGTTACTTGTATTTCCAGTCTCTCAGAGGGAGTAAACCTACTGGAATCCTGGTTTTCCACGTAGTTTCTCATAAAGATTAATGTACTCGCCTTCAAATTCATTGCAAGTACGTATGGCCAATGCTTGACAAACATGAAGAATCCTAGCAGTCCTTTCCGCATCTGATATTCCTGAAGCATTATCTCCATAGAAATATCCTGCGTGGAAGCCAGTAGCCTCATGAAGCTTGAAAGCCATTGAGGAGGGAAAGTCAAACCATTCTAGTGGTTTTGTCAAACTGTCAGGTGAGGACCGGAACCTTTGCTGGCCATCTCCAACAAGATAATGTAGAGGCCACATGAATGCAGCTGTTGAAGCTGAGTATGGAGAAAATACCATGAGCGAGACATCATGTGCTTGGGCTATCTCCACCACCCAATGAACAATAACATCAGCTATGATCCAGTCCGCTGATTCTGCACCTTCTGGCAAGAGATCTTTGTCGTTTAAGTTCTGCAATGGAATTTCCACTAGGTCAATAAGGGGAATGAGGTTTGGAGGGATTTTGGGGAGACGTTGGATGCTTTTTGGCGTTGATATGAAGGATATTTTTGCTCCTGCTTTGGCTAAGGCAATGGAAAGTTGAAAGAATGGCATGATGTGGCTAAAGGCAGACCATGGAACCACTACATGAAGATCTACAGCCATTTTTTCTTTCTTTCTTCTTATTACTGTACTTGAGCTTGAGCTATAAGCCCTTGCCGCCCTCAAATGATATAATTCCATTACCTTGGTGTGTTTGAATATATAAAAGATAGGGCCAACAATACAGCCATACTTGTCGAACTATAGAAATCAAGAGACTTTGACAACAATAAGTATGAGTCGTTTTATACCTGTTTTCCTTTGCTTTTTTATCACTATATCTGAGCTTCAGCTATATTCACTTGCTCGCCCTCAAATACATGATTCGATACATGTTATATATAGAAATAGGAGAATCTGAAATTAATGGGCTATAGTGTTTTTCCAATGATAATATATATGTGGTGTCCAATACATAATTTTGAATTTCTTATACAAATGCAGTTTTATGCCTTGCTCTGAACTTAGAAACATGGGTCTTCTATGATCACATTATCAAAAGCCAGGAATATAGCTTCTCTATCTTCTTTGTCTTCTTTTTTTAATATTTTATTTATAAGCAATTTTAATTTAAAAAAATAATCTAAAGAGTTAAGTAAATGATTGTTTCAATTGCATTAGTTCCTCGCTCAGTTGCACTATGGAATGATAAAGAGTAATTTTTTTTATCCACATATTTTTTCCATAATTGGGCCCTTTCATATTTATTTTATTTGAGACGGTCCTTGATGTTTTTTTTCTGGTGAGCTAGGTGTGGGTTTTTGGTGGAGTGAAAAAAAAGATATCTTGTTATTATTAGGTTGATACTTTGAAAAGGTATTTGGTTGTTTTTTAAAAAAAAAAATTAAAACTAAAAGGTCTATAATTAAACATTATAAAAAAATACAACCATTTTTCATCCTTCGAAGGAAGAAAAAAAATCATGGCACAAATCTAGCATGTGTCTTTTACATAAGTCAGTCATTTTTTATCTCATTTGCTCCATTTAGTTCTAGATTCTAGAGTAACTCTTCAATTGTATGCTGAAGTCTATCATACCTAAACTTGAATCCTCTTCTCTCGATTTAACCTATCTTTCTATACCAACTCTTTAATTTGAGAGTAAATTTCATCAAACTCAAATCTAATATTGATCCAAACAAAGAGAGTATAAAAGACAGGGAAAAAAAAAGATATCTAGTCAATCGAGTTAATAAATTGTATTTGTATCAATAATCCAAATTATAAATTTAACAGTTATCCTAGGTTAATAAGTGGTGATCTAATATGTCCTATCTCAATTATAAAAAATAAAAAAACAATATCAAACTGAAATTTTTTTTGAGCCAGCCATATTTGTATCGATTGTATAAGCTACTTTTAAACCCACCTAATTGATTGAATTATGTCGTAACAACTTATACATAATTTAATTTTAACCTCAATTTAAACAAAGAATCAAGTCAGAAAGTTTTAGAGTTAACCCACTAGAACAGGTTTAATGATAATGTCATAGAATTTGCTACAACTTGCTCGTTTTAATGTTTTTAAATTTTTTTAAAAAATTTCCATGCAACATTGTCATTTAAATGTTTTTAGTTAAATCGAGTTTTGACCAAGTTTAACTTTAAATGTTATAAATTTATACATGTTTTAAAAAATAAAATGCTAAAAAGAATATAATTAATATTTCAAATTCATACCTAGACTTTTATAATTTGGAAGTGGTTGTACTAGATAGAGTTCATATGTGTGTTTATATATAAATTGACTTCTAAAGGTACACAACAATTATTTATAGAAATTATTTATGATTTGAAAGTGATTGATGAGGTTTTTTTTTCATATTCGGTCATTCTACACAACAATTTTTTATTTTTTTTCGTAAATAAAGAATTTCCTAATACTTAAGTTAGAAAAATTAAGGATGAGAATGGTGCATGAGAGGAGAATAATGATCAAAATGCAAGAGAATAATTTTATAGAAATTTTTTATGTGTTTCGATCATTCAAGTTATGTCTTATACATAAGGATCCTGGGGTATTTATACACTCCCAGATCATTTAAATCATATGAATTTGCCATGAAAAGAGTAGGGTTGCAAGCACGAGAGAAATCATTCAGGACATTTGCTTTGCCATGAAAACCGTGCATCACACCATTAAAATAAAATGAATTGTTTATGTAGCGAGCTAACTAACGTGGCAAAGTCTTCCGTAGAAGCCTCGCTGACAACTGGTGAGGCGGTTGGATCGTGGCCCAATAGCTGGACCAAACAGCCCCCAAGCTGTCTGATATTTCTCTCTTTTTGTAGGCCTTCTAGCTCGGCCCTCTCTCTTGAGCCTTGGGCCCTTTAGTTCGGCCTCAAAATGTAAGATTTGAGTTCAGGAGCTTTTCATGTCTGAAGTAATTGCTTACCACCGTGGTTATCAGACTCGATTGGTTAGCCTGCTTAGAAGTCAGGTCTCGAGCAATATATATTGCTTCGGATTAATTTAAATTAATTTTAAAAAATTAAAAAAATATTTAAAATTTTAATATTTTATATGAAAATATAAAATAAAAATCCATATGAATATATACTAGACATATGATAAATAATAAAATTTTAAAAATTATTTCAAAAGTATTTAATAAAATTTTAAAAATTATTTCAAAAGTATTTTATTTTACATTAAAAGATTTTTTTATTCTACATTAAAAAAACTTTATTTTTTTATGTGAATATAAAATATACATTACTAAAAAATGTCAAATTCCACATTAAAAAATTAAAAAAAATTACTATTTATACAATAAAATTTAAAAAGGATTAATAAATAACTAAAAAAATATAAAAGAAGAAAAAAACCCATTAAAAAAAGGGGTCTTAAAAAGGTTTTTTTAGTTACCCAGATCACAGCTACAATCAGGTTTTTACTTATTCCAGTCTTTATTTTATTTGGACTAGTCCAATCATCTAATCAATTGGATTCTGAATCAACCCAAACCGGTCCAGATTTAGTAACTATACTTACCACTTGTTATCCTCTTGTGGGTTAACCGTCTTCTCATTATAATGTCTTGTTAAGCTTACAGCTTGGATGATACACTCCTTTCTCAATTCATCCTGTTGAACTTCGATGAAACTTTCCAGTTGGTTAGGTAACAACGTTCTGTAGGATTAACCAATGATAATGACAGACCAACCAACGAAAAAAGAACTTGCTCCTTGTAGTTTTCCTAAGCTTATAAAGTTGATTCCTTTTCTGTCACATCCATGTCTAACTTTCACACCTCTGTTCTTCCAAAGCGACCTTGAATTTATTGTCCTTTTCCATGGAAGCGTATGCACACGCATCTTTTCTCTAAAATGGCTTCTTGGTTGGTTCATTGCAAATATCTGAATTGCTCCCGCATTTGATAATCACGAAGGAAGATTCAATTAGGTGGGCTATTAATGCCTAACAAATATATCCTCTTTCTTATCAGATAGGGATTGTATGGTTCTTGTACATTGACAATTGCTCGGTTTTGTGAATTGAGCTGTTCAAATGTGCAGATAAGCTGTGTTTCTCTTTTGTTGATATTCTTATATAGATCTGATTAGCTTATGGAAAATGGTTGCTCGAAACACCATAACATATTATGATTTAGTAGCTGATGATATTAGTTGAGGCAGATTGATCATTGGCCTACAGCTCTGCTATGATGATGATTATCAGAGTCAGTACTTTAACGGTGAGTCTCTCGAACTCCTTACTATAATGCAATGGTCCTGTCCCAGATCATGATATTCAGTGGCTTATTCCAGCTACAACTATAATGAGCACCAATTGTATGCCCATGATCGGCTTCCTTACCATGCTTTATTATCGTGTCTCAAGTTTACACAAGAATTGCATACTCTGCCTTTACTTTCTGTGAGCCTGTGCGAATTGAGAATGATCCGGATCCTTGCTATCATGAACCGTCGCGGTTCATTGTCTCATATAAGGTCTCGGAGTTTAACGAGACTGATTTCGAAGAATACGATCCAACTGCTTTCGGTGGTGGCTATGATCCTGCTGCAACTTACGGAAAACCTTTTCCTCCGTCGGACAAAATTTGTTACCCCAGTTCAACGCCGGATCCGAATGCCTTATCATTAAATGGCGTCTCCTATGGATCGATTACAGCACCTCAATGAACCGGCTCCGAAACCTTGAAGTGAAAGGAAACCGCTTAGGCTTCCTGCTATTGAAGCAGCGCCGCTGTCCCTTGAACATAGCAATGGCAAAGGAAATTCCTGAGAGAAGTCTCTAGTCTTGCATAAAGGTGAAGAAAGTGATGAAAACGAGGGTGATCATCACGATTCTTAGCCTGGCTATGATACTGGATATTGGAATGGATCAAGTGGAGAACTTGGTTATGAGTATGGCCAGGAAGTGCCACAAATTCCATCAGGATATGGCTTAGAAGCAATGGACCAGCTTTGTGAAAGTTATTTGGTTACTGGCCTTGTCTTTCTAGGCATGCTAGGAATGACAATGATCGTCAACAAGCTACAGATTGTGGAAGTTATGGGAACCAAGGAAGGGGACTGCTGATTATCTATTTGGAAGCTCAAATCCTTATGCTGAAAGAAGGGATGCAGGCAGCAGCTATGGGAATGCTATATATGTCCATGGGAGGCATTATCAAGAGGAACCTCTCTGTTAACAGGTCAAGTATGTTGAGGATTCATGGTCAGCTTGAGCATGTTGCACGGTCATTTGTGCATCTTCTTGAATAATTCATCCATTCCAGCCAAAAGGGCGGGGTTTTAGGTCGTTTAACAAAAATGGGTCTTCAATAATGGACCTTAATAATCTGCAAAGGCTTCATCTCATCTTCAAAATCCAATAGTTACAAAGCCGAACTTGAGATTCGACCCAACACAAATCCTGATTACGTAGGTTTTCAAACTTTTTTTTTTAACAAAAGTAAAAACAATATCATTTAAAAAGGAAAATTCTTAAAAACAATCTTGAAGTTTTGATCATATTGACTAGATTATGAGTCTACTTGGAATTAATCCTCTTATTTTTTTTAATAAAATTCAGATGAGATTAACATGCCAAACCTTATAACAGTAATAGTGGGAAAATTGAGTTTACTGTATGCATATTCTTGGGTGGCTTCTATAGTTATCGGGGACGGGGTGGTGATTGCTGTTTGGGCAGAGGCCAACCGGTATTTGCATGGGCCACGAGAGAGTTGCCATAAGGGAAGCAGTCATCATTAGAAGTAATTGATGGTTAAACGGTAATTAAGGACATCGAAGTCAAACTGGTATAATAGTCTGAGACTCAAGCATTGAGTACGTTACGAGTAGTCTTAGATCATTTCAATTCCTAATTCAAGTTGAGATTTTAATCAAAAAATTTGTTTGTTTAAGCAACGTGGATGTACTTTTTAAAAATTTGATTTTTTTTTCAAATTAATTTTTTTATATTTTAAAATTGTTTTGAGATGTAAATGTTAAATATATATTTTTTTAAAATATTTTTTTGATATATTTTTACATTACATATATTTTTTTAAAACAATTATTAATACAATAACAAGCATTACCTCATCCATTTGATATATTTTTACATTACATATATTTTTTAAAAACAATTATTAATACAATAACAAGCACTATCTCATCCATTTAGACCATAGACCATATGGATGATAATCTAAAAATATGTTTGAGATGTTACGGGAGAAATGTATAAAAGAAACTTAACTTGACAATAACAAAAATTGTATTTTATAATGTATGATTATTACTAGCATTAATTTACAATAAAAAACAAATTAGTTTTTCAAAATATAAATAGGGTATTGTAAGACATGCCAAATTCAAAATGTGGAAGTCCAAGAGATCAGATTTAAAACTATTGAGCTGAGAGATCATGACCTGACCATAATTATTAAAGAAAGAAGGTGTAGGGAAGGCTAGTAGGAAAAATAAGAGGGTGAGGGGGGCATGGTGGGGTAAAGTCAAAAACAATAGAGACATGAAAATCAAATTCATGCACGAAAATATTATCATTAGAGAGGAAGAAAAGGTCATAAAGGGAAGGAAAGTGGATCTTTATCGCTATGATTATGAACAGAAAGCTTTGTTAATCGATATGGCAACCAATGGATTAGTACTATCATATAATATAATGTAATACAATAAAGCTTTAAAGCACTCGATTTGTCTTTTTAACTTGGAGAACTTTGGGATGCCCGTGTATTAAAGAAGTCTTAATCTCCCATTAATGGTTGATTGGTTGCCCTTAATTTACTCTTAAGGGAGGCCATCTGCATAGTTTTTAATTGAGAGAGATATCCCTTGGGCTTGCACCATGGCCAACAAGATGTGGTCTAATTAATATTTAAGTGTGATTAGCAGCCGTGGTTATTTTTTAAATAATATTTTGTATTAAAATATATGTTAATATATTTTTTATTTATTTTTAAAAATTATTTTTAATATCAATATATCAAAATAATTTCAAAACACTAAAAATATATTAATTTCAAATTAATAAAAAAATTAAATTTTAAATTTTTTTAAAATATTTTTAAAACACAAAAACAAAAAAAAAATCATATTTATTTTTGGACAAAAAATAATGTAATTTGGTAAATGAATAGGTTACCGAAGGTCAAGGGTTTTTTTTGTAAATTTCAACCCCTTTAACAAGTCAATAATAATGAATTTATGTTAATAAAATCATTCTAGTGTTGGCTAATGTGGTCATTTGTTAATGATTTTGCTCGGTAAATGAGTTGAACTTAAGGAATATGGTGATAAATATTGTTTTAAATTAGTTGTTTTAGTTTGTAGATGATAAATATTATTTTAAATTTTAAGTTAATCTAAAATATATATATATATATATACACATATATAAACATATTTTAATATGTTATGTTATTTCCAAATACATAACTTATCGAATTGCATTATTGAGAATAGCATGATCTACGTAACTCATGATTGGCTCGATAATATTTTACTACAAGGCAATATATATATATATATTGTGTTTAATTAATCAAATTAGACGGACTTCGTCAAGAATATTAATTTGTCAACATTGACCACCAAATTAAAAGATCTTAAGCCAAATTCAATAAAAAAAAGAAAAAAGAAACTGACATTAATGATAAACGTTGTCGTTTTCTTAATGTACGTTTTTGGAAAACATGATAAACATGACATGTCACATCCACAAGAAGCACCCTTCTTTGTACAGTCTTGATAAATATCCTTCTTATAAAATATTTTTATTGGTAGTTGTAATTTTCACTCAACAAACAACCTGTCTTTTAAAATATTCTTAAAATTGTTTTTTTAATCTAAAAATATTAAATTAATATATATTTTGGAAGGTTTTGAATGATTTTTATGCTATTTCATAGCATATACTAAATTAATATATATTTCATAAATCTTTTCTCAAGAGACTCAATTATCGAATTGATACAAATATAAGGACTAAACTGTAAGTTTCCCCGCAAACCATATTTGCCATATAGGGAAAAAAACCATGGGAGACAAGAGAAGTGCTTTTCGAATCTCGTAGTATCCACCATGCTCGGAGCAGCAGTTTCTTCCTCTTTCTTTTCCTCATCATTTCTTGCCCTTTTGCCAAGTGTAAGCTTTCTGTGTTTAGATGCTTTCACCTCTCCTGTTGTTAGGCACAACATCCTCTTTGGTCCCAACCTCACTTGACTCGCTACCAAATTTTATGTCTCCCTCATCACCCCTTTGTTCTTTATTACCAATGTCCCTCTTCGTATCCTGTCTTGCTTACTTGACTTATTTACCCTTCTAGTATTGTTACCTTAGAAGTCTCCTATTATTTGTTAAAAATATAGGCATGCAAAATCATATGCTCCTTGTGTAGTGGTGAATAAGATTTGTATCAAGACTAAAATCATTAAATGTTAAAATTTAGAGGGTGTTCCATGTAGCTTTTGCTTTTAGATACTTTTGAAAAGTAAATTTTACTTGTAAAAAATATTAAACTATAATGTTTTTTAATAGTTTTGATTTTTTGATATCAAAAGTAAAAAAAAAATCTAAAAATAATTTATTTTGATATATTTTCAAGTAAAAAATTATTTTGAATAAATTTAAAACAGAGTTTCAATCATGTAAAAAACATTAATTTAATGTTTATATACAAGTGAAATATGAAAAAAAAGTTTTTCTCCTCAAATTTTGTACTTGTTTGAATTAACTTTGATTTTTATCAATGGTGTATAATTAATATATACTAAAAACTACTATATGCAATAATGTCTAACAATTTAAAGTATATACATACGAATATGCATAAATATATTACTACTATTTATTCGGATCATAATAGAAAAACGAAACCTATCATATCTCTTATTGGATAAACATTGTGTTATTTTCAAAAAGGAAAGGGCCAATATCCATCAAATCGGACCAAATCATAATCTCAAAAAAAAAAAGAGAGAGGTCATTTAAGTAATTTTGTATAATTAACATTGAACCCACCCAAAAGAAGGTTTATCAAATCAAGGGCAATATGGACAACAAATCTCGCCAGCACATAATTTGTAAAAGGCCTCCTCCCACCAGCCTTACATCCACCATCGTCATCACAAAAACTCACTGCCCCAGACTCGAGCTGAGGCGAAGTCCTAAAAACCTGACTTGAAAAACCTCAGACAACACCCATCCATCTGTTAATCTCTCTGAAACTCTGTACTTCATCTGTACACATAAACCTTAACAATGTCTCTGACACAAGTATCTTTCCTCCCTTTCTTTCTCTCCCTTATCTTCCTCCTCTCCACCATCACCACAACCACATCCACTTTACAAAACCTCCTTCAAAACCACGGCTTACCAGGTGGTCTCTTTCCAAACAATGTCAAGTCCTACAGTCTTGACCAAGATGGTCGCTTAGAGGTGCAGCTAGATGGTCTATGCATGACTAAGTATGAGACAAGAGTGGTCTTTGACAGTGTGGTTAGAGCCAATCTCAGTTATGGCGGGCTTATGGGGTTGGAAGGACTTATACAAGAAGAGCTTTTTCTTTGGCTTCCAGTCAAAGGTTTTGAAGTAAATGATCCATCTTCTGGGCTGATCTCTGTTGATATTGGTCTTGCTCATAAGCAGCTCTCTCGTTCTCTCTTTGAAGTTCCTCCTGTTTGCAAGCCTCAAGGTAATTAATTAATTTATGGGTTTAGCGCTTCTTTGATTTCTCTTTAATGGGTTTTTCTTAATTTATTTTAGTTTTGCTTGGATTGACTTGAATTCTGATTAGATTTTGATGAGTATTTTTCTTCAATTCCTCTGTTTTGTCTCCTTTTTGGTTTTTAATCTCACTCTAGTCCAGAGAAAGATATAAATGGAAAAAAAATGCTGTGATCCTCTCATTCTGGATCATGAAAAAAAATGAATTGTACACACTCAACTTGAAATGTTCAAAGTTCAAACAATTAATTGTTCATTTCGGTGAAAAGAAAAGGAGGATTTTATATTTTTATAAATGGTGAAAATTTTTCTTTTTTCGGAATTTAGCAAATTTGTTTCTTTTAGTGGAATTTCTAGAAAACATTTTGAAATTGAATATTGGAAAGCTAACTGAGAGATTAATTATGTGAAATATTGCAGGGGCTGCAGATCTATTGAAGAATTTTGGAAGGAAAATTGGAGTTCAGTTTCAGAGATGAAAAAAGGAAGAACCAAATTAAACTCCTTCAAATTGAGACAGAACTTTCTCTTTCTCTTTCTCTTTTTGTTTTTTGTTTTTTTCTTTTCTTTCTTGTTTGGATGCTACATAGAGCCTGTCAAAAAGGAAACTGGGGGATAAATGGAGGAATCAAATGGCAAACTTTTGGAATTCTTAGATTCTTAACTGATAAAAATATTTAATTACTTAAAAAAGATATTCAATGATTGTGCTGGTCTGTTATGTTCTTAATGTTTTGCTGAATTTGAAAGGAACGGTTGTTCGCATCTGAAGACAGGGAAGCTGATGGGATATTTGAAATTTGGTGTGCTATATTAGTCCTAACTAGCTCTGTGAATTTATAGCTATAAATTAGGCTAGGAAACACTAAATTCCCCAGAAATTATGTCAGGGAATGATTAACATAGCTAGCTGCATTTACTTCTTTGTAAGATAAGGAAAATTGGCTGCATCTCCCTCCCTCTCTCTACTTTCACTAAATCATTGTTATTTTCTTCCTAGATTTGATTTGAAATAGGGACGACAAAAATAATATTTTTTACTTATTTATTGGAAGGTATATTTGACTTTGTGTTACACAATGGAAATTGTTACATATTGGAATTGTTAAATTCGAGATTATACTATTAAATTTCAAAGATCAAGGTACAAGGATTCGCCTACTTATGGCGAAAAAAACATGGATATGGAGGCGTATGTGAAATTTCAAGACATGAAAAAAATAATAAATTAAACAAAAGGCTGATTTGGAGTACGATTTCTTGTGGATCCAAGTGGGCACCAGCTTGCTTGAGCTAGAAATCCCAAGACCAATTCACATGCAAACGGCTAAAGATATTATTCTATAGATTTGAATTCTTTTATATATATATATATATATATATATATATTGAAAGTATATAGTCAATGACGTACCGTGGCTTCAGTCTTGTCTTGTCTTGTTTTTTAAACTTGCTATCGGGGTGGGGGTGGGGGTGGGGGTGGATTGGATTCTTATTTCCATGATGAACGGCACTGTGCTTTAATTTGTTTTTGATTTAAAGGTTGCTTTAAACCTACAAATCATCCATGTTTCGGCACACAACTAATGGTTGCTGACAATTTACTTGGGAAAAAAAATCACAATTCTTGCTTAGAAAATAGAAAGGGAGACAAGGGAATTGATGCACGAGTCAATTTGGTTATAAATCGATATGGATCTTCTTATATTTGAAAAATCAAAATATTTTAAAAATTAATGGAACTCAAAAGCTTATTTATGTACTTTGAGTCAACTCAATTTTTCCTTGATGTTCTCTTGAATATGTGAAATATGAATTAGCAATCTGAATTAGAAATTTAGTCCCACAACTCTCATCATGCCTGGATCCATGTTTATCCAGCACAATTTCACTGTCAAGTCGATTTTCCAGCTCATTGGAATTGCATTGTTCGTGTCATTTGCTAGTTGGGAATTTGGTAAGAGCAGTGATTAACGAAGAAAGTATCCATCAATAGTTTCTTCCATTTAAGACAAAATAATGTAACGATTTGTACTGTGTAGATCTTACATCATCATCTTCTCAAAATTTCAATAGTTTCTAGGATTCCTTTTTTCCTGAATCCTGAAGACAAGATAAGTATACATTAGTTAAGTAAGCTGAATCCAACTAACCAATAGCTATCTCCAACTTCAAAATTCTTTGAAGAGAAGGAAGAATTCAGGCATCCCGGATTTGGTTTCGTCTCGTGACACGAATGTAACACAAAACCACTGCAACAATGGCTACCAAGAATCCACCAAGAATCACATCTCCCCCAGCTTCAGACTTATCAGAATGATGTCTTGCTATCCGCCTGATCCAGGGACTTGCAGGGATTGCCACCCCACCTTCAGATGGTGCTGGACTTGGAGCTGCAGGTTGCTGCGGTAATCCTAACATCGACAGATCAGCTAGCACAATGCCAAGGAGAAGAAGCCTAGCCATCAAATTACTTGATTATTTCTGTGGCAATTCTTAAATATGTGGATGGAAATCTTGATCTCATTATATATCCATCCACCGAGACAGCTTTAGATTTGGTCTTCGCTGTCAATATAACAAGAGGATTACGTAAGCAATGTTTGGTTTGAAAAGTTCGGCAGAGTGACTCCATAAGTTGGACTGTGGATCTCCACGCAATATAGGGAAAGTGCTTCTGGGGGAGGTTTATGTAGGGAGATATATAGATGAATTCAACCATTCGAGGACTTGAATCTTAGGGAGAAGTTGAATTCCACCATTCGAGGACTTGAATCATAGACAGAATGTTGGGTGCCAATGACCATGAGTACTTTACCATTGCCTCCTGTAATCTCGGGTTTCGAATCCCATTGTTTATCATGTGGGATTTGACTACGCAGGTCTGCTGTCTTGATTCTTTAATTATTAGCACTTTCTCGAGGGCTATAATTAATTTACTTTCAATCAATTATAGATCATTGTGTCTGTGCTTAACAGAAATCCTGTGTTACGTAGTCTGTCTGCTGTTCTTATATGAGCTTCGACTTGAACCACCATGTCTATGAAAATCAGAAGGAAATGAGTCATGAAACTTGGCTTTGCAATTAAGGTAGTGTTTAGTATTAATGAAGATGTCTTTTTAAAAGTATTATTTTTTTATAAATTCATTAAAATAATATTATTTTTATTTTTTAAAATTTATTTTTAATATTCATACTTTCAAATAATTTAAAAATATAAAACAATTAATTTTTTATAAAACAGGGTATTTATGCGTGGTTCCCTCACAACTTCTAAGCAAGCATTTAAAAATATAAAATATTTATTTTTTAAAATATTTTTTACTTGAAAATATATTAAAATAATATTTTTAAAATTATTTTTTATATCAGCATATTCAAATAATATAAAATTATTAAAAAATATTAATTTTAAATAAAAAATAATTTTTTTTAATTCTATACAAAAATATTTTTAAAATATATATGAAAGTTTGAAAATTCACTTTCATTTGTTGGACTGTAAATTTCTTTGCAGTAACTGACCACACGGAAGGTGGCGTGTGGAAAAATTTCCACATCCTAGCGGTCAGTTTAGGAGTTTAGTGTGATGTGATTGATATTACATTTTATTTAAATTATAATTTTAAAAATATTTAATTAATAAATATATATTATAATTAGTTTTATAGGAGTCTCATTAAAAAATTTATTTGAAAACTTCATTAAGAGAAAGTTGCAATTTATATATATTTTTTAAAATCTTCTTTTTAAACTGTAACAACAAAAATTAATGGTATACAGAACACATATTAGAAGTTGCCACGGGCTATCCATCAAGTGTTTGAAGGCAAATTTAGAGAGTTTAGAAACAAAAAAATTATTTGATTTTAAAGAAAAATGGAGTAAGGAAAAACAAAATTAACACTTTCTTTTCAAATATAATATTTCTCAGTTCAGAAAATTGAAAACCAAATTTTCAAATTTGTACTAAGTTTTTTAAAAAAAATTAGAGATTTTTCAGTTTTCTCTTAAAGTTTTCCGAGGCTTATTAAATGAAGAATAAACATTAATGATACAATTTTTTTTCCAATAATTAAGGATCAAATTTAGACCCATTTGTTTCATGAGAAATTATTTTTTAAAAATTATTTAAAAATTATTTTTATATTTATTTGTTATTAGAAAAGTTGTTTAATAAGATTATTTTTTAATGAAAATAAAATTTAGCTTAGTTTTCATAAAAGTGTTTTATTTTATTTTAGATAAAAAATACTTTACAAAGTTGTGAAAAATTTTAAAATACAATTTTATTTGTTTATTATATA
>NW_011500122.1:185353-198236 GCF_000495115.2 Populus euphratica
TTTATTATTTTAATTATTATTTATTTTATTTAAAATAATTTATAAAATTAGATTATTTTTTTCAATTTTATTCTCATTCAATTTTTTAATTTATAAGATTTATTTTTTATTATTTTAATAAAATTAAAAAAACTATTAATAATTTATTTTTCAGTTTATTTTCCATGACTTAATTTATTCTCTACAATACTACCAAACTTCAAAAAATATTTTACTTTTTAAGAATTTATTTTTCAACAAAAATATTTTTTTAAAAAATTACTTTTAAATAAACAAACAAAACTTAGAAAATGAACATAAATTTGATTCAATCATGCCAATAAAGGGATTATTAGACAAGAAGGTAGGCAGTGAATGTTTTCGACTGTTTTGAAGAAGTGTCAGTGAAAACAGACTTTTCTGCCTCGTCTCAGAGACAACAAAAACATAATCAATTCTGAAAATATAAAAATTGATAATTTTGCACTTTATGTTGAACATGCTTGCTTGGATTTATGTGTTGAACCGCACAACAGATGATACAGTGTGAATTTTCGAACTCTAAACTAATGTTCCTGCATAAATGAGGTATATCAACCTTCATAATTTATGAATAATTCTGCAATCAGAAGCACTAGAAGGGTCTCTATATGCCTTTGATGATCTGTGTCAACAGTTCCTTGGTCTGCTGAACTGTAAGAGTATCGCCGAAAGCACCCTGAAATCACATAACATTTGAGCTTAGAAGACAGAAAAACTAACGAGAACTTGGAACACAGAAAAGGTACATCAGAAACACACAATTATTGGAACATTCTCTTTCTGTTTTATCCTCTTTTTGTCTGTAAATGTAGAAACCATGGTGGTATTCTTAGCCTGCTAATAACAAGGTAGCCTCACATGTAGCCTTACTGGAACCTCTACCTTGCTATAAAACTAGTCACCTGTCATGGAGGTGCAGAGGGCATCTACTAAAACAAATGACTCTAAATTTTTGCTCCATACCTCAACACAGGCTGTAACAAGCATTGCTCCTTTAGAGGTAGTGACATTGCTGTCAATGAGTTCCAAGCCAAAGCAAGCCATTTTCTCCATCAATCTAGCGAACCCGCCTCTCTTCTTCTCCAGGATAATCTTGATCCAGAGCTTATCCCCTTCGATGTTAGTCACCTGAACATCTTCCTGCAAATATCAACAGAACCAAACAAATACAAGTTAAGGTTAGAAAAATTACATTAGCAGCTTTTATAGACTGATGAAAGAAGCTGTATTGAAGTTTTTTTCAATAAAACCTTAATCCCGCACTGCTTCATTTCCTCAGAAGCATCAATCTCATTAACCTTTGTCTTGAATTCCTCTTCCGACGATGATGCTTCCATTTCTTGAAGCATGTCAGTAAGAGACTCCACATTTTTCTTCAGCTCTTGGATGTAAGTAATTGCATCCTCAATTATGGTGCCCTTGTTCATCTAAAACACAGCCCAAGATTTCATTAGCAAATCATCATTAACTAGTCAAGAAAATAAAATCAAGATTAGGGTAATTACATTTGTGATAATAGGGACTAGTGCACGCAATGTCAAGAGCCTGTTACTCAGCTTCTCTCTTCTCCTTCTTTCTGCATGAAGGTTCTTTGATTTGTAACCAACTGTATCATCATAACTAGCCCTTTTCCGGCCCATCCTTCCCCAACAACTGCCTTCTTGATCAGCTAAGCCTAACTCATTCATGGCTAAGTATTTCATTGTCATGACAATCGGTACTGACCAAGTGAGAGAGAGAGGTTGAACTTCTGGATTAATACTACAACTAAGGGCATTAGTCGTGTTCTTGGCTACTTATAAAGCAGTTACTCACACAAGTGAGAAACAGAATCTCTGTTGTTTTAATTGTGTGTGTGAGAGAGAGAGGGGGGGGAGAGAATATGGTTAGTTGCATGCAATTTGCCATTCGTTTTGGATTTTATTTGTTATAAAATTCTTTTGACTGACGAATGGTTATTTGCAATGCTTGAGAACCAAGAAACATAACAATGTGGTAATTTCAACTCGAAAACAATATTCTAGTATTAATCAATGTATGGTTACGGCCCTAACCGTGAATTATAGTTATTGACCCGGCTAAAGATTGGATGGCTAGATGAACTCGAGTCAATTATTTTTACTAAAACCATGTTTTTTCTTAAAATAATTATTTATATTAGCACAATTAAATTTAATCGATTTAATCATGTAATATTTTCAGGTTTAATTAATAACTTCCTTTGTAATGTTACAAAAAGTGTGAAGAACGAAGGAGACAATATTGTGTCCTATTGAAGGACAGTTTTGTTGTCAAAAGTGTGCTTGGCCACGCTAAAGATGTGTCAAGGGGTGATGTTGTGTACCAAACGGATGCCAGAAACCAAATTATATATATATATATATATTCACGTAAATTTGGTAATCAAAGAAGAAAATATAAATTCTTTTTTTAATATTAATAATAAAATATGAATACTTTTTATTGCTAATTGTAATTACAAATTATTCAATTGTGAGGTAAAATAAGGACTAATAGTACACATCTTCTGTCTTTGTTTCCAATAAAATTGTTCTAAGTACAATATGAGTGAATTACTTTTGTATTTCTTCTAAAGCCTTCTGTTCGAAGCTTTTTTTGCCCTTTTAGAGTTGAATAAAATAATAAAAAAAATAAAAACAACGCCATTTGTTTCATATTTAAAAATATATAGTTAAAGAATACATTTGCAAAATAGGGTAACAAAAATATATACGTAATTTTTTTTATTAAATATCAAATATGAACATATCAATCTATAAAAAAATAAAATGAAATCTTTTCAATTTTTTATTTAATTAAACTGATCTTACCTATAATTTTCAATAAGGAAAAAAGACATTTAATTAAACTGATCTTACCTATAATTTAATTTTCAATAAGAAAAAAAGATACATAACATTATGTTAAACTTTTATTTATTTATTTAATAAGATTTCCACAACAATTATATTTATTATGCATTAACATATATAAGTCTTCTTTCGTTTCTCCACGATGAAGTAAGACCAAGCTTATAAGCTTATTATCTTAAGTCAAAATAAGTTGATAGAATCTTTTTTTTTACGTCCACATGTCTCTCCCGCATAATGACACGAGGATGTAAAAAAAAAACAAAGAAGGGTGGGGTTTCTTTCTCTTTTGATGTAGCGGGCCACCAATAGGAGTCCTACATGTCAGGCTATTAGCTTAGTGGTAGAACACGTTTTTAATAATTGCATCGTTGAGCATGGGTTGAGAGGGCTCTTAGCCGCATGAATAGTTCAATATGTTTATCAATACCTGACCTTGAGATGTGGATCATCCAAGGCACATTATCATAGCGTACTTCTCCTATTCAAATCAAGATTTGAAACCAAACTTCTTCTAAAAAAGATAGATGGGATGATTTAGATGAGATTCAATGTAGATTCAACTTTTTATTCACTCGTGGGATCTGAAGGGACCACCATGGCTCCTTTCTTATCGAGAATCCATACATTCCTTATTAGTATATATAGACAACTATCTCTTGAGCATAGGTTTAGGTTTAGCCTTAATAAGAAAATAAAATGGAGTACCTAACAACATATCTTCATAAACCAACAATCACGAGATTGCGTCTTTTATTTTAAAGCAACGAAGGGATTATATCATTTGAGTTTTTTTTTTCATGCTTTTTTAAGAGTTATGAAAAAAGCTGCAATTAATAGAATTTTTCTAACCCTCTCTTCCCACAAAAAAAAAAACATGAAATTCATTTTTCTTTTCGCAAAGACCGGGAGATTGGATTTAGCCATAAGAAGAATACTTGGCTTATATATATAAACAGAGTCAATGAATGTCAGTTGGGTTTGTATAAAATCACACGCCGACTAGTACAGAGCTTAGGCCCAAGACATCGAACGACAAAGCATTCCAAGTGCTTATAGAACGACAAGTCATGCATGAATCATAAGGGGACATCTTAAACCCTACGAACAACACAACAGTGTCATTTTCACTTTGACTCCCAGGCCCCAGCCTCTCCATAACCCAAAAACTATGTCGGCTTTATCCCGCCTTTTCCGCAGCACATTCTCCACCGCCACCTCCCCCGCAGCAACCGAGAACACCATCGTCAGATCACTCTCTAACGAAGTTTTCAGAGAACGCAGCCTCAAACGTCTTGTTGAAAAATTCAAAAAAGCTTCCGAAAATGAGAGGTTTCGAACTAAAAGTGCCATTTACAAAGACACCGTTCGCCGCCTCGCAGCTGCTAAAAAGCTTCGCTACGTAGAAGAGATTCTAGAGAACCAGAAGCAGTATCAGGACATGTCGAAAGAAGGTTTTAATGCTCGTTTGATATCTCTTTATGGTTCATCGGGCATGTTCGATAATGCGCGCAAGGTGTTTGATGAAATGCCTGAAAGAAAATGTGCCCGGACGGTGCTGTCTTTCAATGCGCTGTTGGGGGCTTGTGTTAATTCGAAGAAGTTTGATGAAGTTGGTGGTTTGTTTAGAGGGTTATCGGAGGAGTTAGAGATTGAACCGGATTTGGTTTCGTATAACACGGTCATGAAGGCCTTTTGCGAGATGGGTTCGTTGGATTCGGCTGTTTCGTTGCTAGATGAGATTGAGAAGAAGGGTTTGAAGCCTGATTTGATTACTTTTAATACGCTCTTAAATGGGCTTTATGCGAATGGAAGATTTGATGCTGGAGAGAGGATTTGGCAGCGAATGAAGGAAAAGAATGTTAAGCCTGATGGCAGGAGTTATAATGAGAAGTTGCTTGGATTGGCATTGGAGAAGAGAATGAAAGATGCGACTATGGTTGTTGAAGAAATGAAGAGCGAGGGGATTGAATTTGATATCTTTAGTTACAATGCTTTGATTAGAGGGTTTGTTAATGAGGGTGATTTGGAGGAAGCCAAGGGTTGGTATGGTGAGATAAGGAAATCTGATATTAAACCAGATAAATTGACTTTTAAGACATTGATTCCTTTCGTTGTCGAGAAGGGTGATGTTGCCTTTGCCTTTGATCTTTGCAAGGATGCTCTCTCTAGCAAGTTGGCTGTTAAGGAGGCACTGATACAACCTGTGCTGGATGCGTTGGCTAAGGAGTCAAAGATCAACGAAGCAAAGGAGCTTGTGGAACTCAGCAAAGCCCGTCGTTCCGATTCTTTAAAGTTGACATTGCCTTCAATATAGGCATGCAATTGCCTCTCTGGTTCCGTTTTTTCATCCGGTATACCTGCAGATGTTGAGAAAAGAAGGATTTTATGGAGCTTTCGCTGTTAAATAATTCCAAACATCTTATAGCTTGATCAGTGGTACTCCACACTTTCTTTCTTAGTTCGGTTGTCTTTATTTTCTAGTGGTAGTCAATCTATGCTCTCACTTGTCATTGAAATTTTATAGCTTTGCTTTCATTTCTATGTCAAGTTTTTATTGCCGAATTAGTACGTGTTCTTAAGTTTATTCGTAAGTGAACCAAATTGAAAAATTCCGTCTTCAAAGTTTGAGTTTTGATTCTTCTTTTGGAATCGCCTTATTGTGGGAAAGACTCATTGTATAAATGGATGTAATCTTGAAAAATTAGGCAACCTTTTCACATTTGAAACTGTTTTCATAGATGGTTGCCTGTTAATAACAATATCTCTGCTTATGTGACTCCAATATAGACGGTTAAAAGTACATGGCAGGTGAGATTCTGCCAGCATCCGGCAAAGTAACTTCCCTTGTGACTTCACCTGAGGTACTACATTCAACGGAGATTATGGGTACAAGTCCTTCCCTTGATTCTTGGGATAGCATGTAAATTTCTAACCTACTTTTATGGCACACTTGGTGGAAGGCAAAGTGTGATTTTTGTTATTTTTTAAAATATTTTTTATTTAAAAATATATTTTTTATTTTTTTTAAAAAAATAATTTTTAATATCACTACATTAAAATAATTTAAAAATATAAAAAATAACTTGAAATGAAAAAAAAAATTAAAGTATTTTGAAAACAGAAAACAAATAGAATTTTATAAATATGCCTTTTTTCAAAAGAAAAAAACTGATAAACGTCAAAGACAGAGCTAGTGATAGTGAAATGGTTACAACTTACAGGGTCTGAAGGAATATATATAGACACACTCCAGATTGGTGGCCGCGTGGGCTAAATTAATTTTTTTAATATAGAAAAATTAATTTTTTTAATATAGAAAAATAGATGTGCAGATGCTTATAAATTGTTTTAAGAAATAAAAATAATAATTGTAAATCAAAATACTAATGCATATATTTGGTTAAATATAAATATAAATATATATATATACACACACAAATTAAAAAACAAATAGTAAAAAAAAAGGGTTATTAAAAGATAGGTGAAGTTTTTTTTAACCAATTTTTAATAGATCAAGTCATAATTAAAATAGATATACATAGAAAAGTAATTAATTAAAACTTAATAGGAAAAAATATTATGTAGAGCAGAAACAAACGCCTACTGATATTAGAAAAAAATGTTATAAGAATTTAAAATATATATTTCAATTAGTCTCAATTAAAATTAAAATACGCATCAAACACATATATTTAATAAATTCATTTAGAAAAGAAAATTCCAAAGCTTAAAAAAAAAAAAAAAAAAAAAAACAGCGTGTTTGCAAAAGCCCCTGGCCAGATAGAGGTGTTACTCAACTATGAGAATTAACTTCAATATTAATACATATAAGGATGTTGATAATTTGATTAAAAGGAAGTACTCCCTTCTTAAAACTAATTACTCATTGTAATGATATCCATATTATATTGCAGATTCTTACTGGCATTTGGAACTCTCAAAGATCCCTTCTTGGTATTTAGTTGCAGGCATTTCCCATTGCTTGGAAATTTACTGGAAGCTTAAACTATTTATGTGATGTATATTTTGTGACCTTCGGAGAAGAATCTTAGTAAGTTGTGAAATCTGTTCACAATACGAACTCAAATTAGAGAATATAGAACAAAGATCTCAGAAAGCTTTCACAATCCAAACATGTTGAAAGCTTACCGCATGAAGACCAAGTTCGCTAGATTCAACAAGAACCCATAGCTAGAGGCGAATAGGTCGCTGACCGACTCGGTGATCAATTTACGTCCATCCTTAAAGCAATAACGTTCTATCGCATCTTCAAAAGAGGAATCGATCGCTGGGATGATGGGCTAGAGTTCTTGACCTGGGTTTTCAAGGCTGCTAGAGAAGGTCTTTTAAGGTGTCTGTCTCACGACATGAAGGCTTGTGCCTCAGAAAGCTTTCACAATCCAAACATGTAAATAAGGTGTTTGTCTCACGACATGAAGGCTTGTACGGAGGCCTGCGGCCGCAATGATGTGGTTCTCGTTGTCGTCTAGTAGGTCTGGCTGCGACAACATGCTCTCGAGCGAGGAAGATGAACTTGGAGCTCAACCTTCTACGAGAACAAACCGAAGGAGAAATTTTACAGCAATTCGGCCTCCCTCGATTGTTTGAACAACCAAACTAAAATTAAAGGGTCTGTGTTTTTTTGTGAATTAGGAAAGGTGGGTTCTCCCTCTCTCGCAAGAGGAAGAGAGAATTGTTAACATTAAGAAACAAGAATGGGATTGATTGATAAGAATCAGAATTGTTGGGGGACTTAATTGGTATGATCGACGGGTGGGGATACAAATGAGACATGCAGATAGTACGAGGGGCAGATTTTTCCTTTCCCCTCTTGGTTTTAATTTTTAAACACCAACCATTACAAGCAGAGAGGTCTTGAACCCCTTTTTCTCAGTAAGCTCAAACAAAACCCAAAATGAGCAAATCGTCCTCTGCCTGTGGCCGCCTTCGTGGCATCTTCAAAAGATCTACCTCCTTCAGACCGCCGGCCGCCGCAACCGCGACCAAAAAAAGAGGCACACTCGAGAAAATGGTAAGCAGGTTCAAGAAATGCTCAGAGTCCAGCTCATTCCGGTCCCGCTACGACATATATGCTATCACCGTCAAACGCTTAATCAAATACAATCGACTCCCCATGATCAACGAGATCCTTGACCACCAAAAGAACTTCCCTGATATGACAAATGAGACCTTCACTGCGCATCTCATTTACTTATATGGGAAAGCCGGCATGTTTGATGACGCCCGCAAACTGTTTGATGAAATGCCCGATTTAAAATGTCCCCGCACAGTTTTCTCATTTAATGCCTTGTTATCGGCGTGTATTAATGCACGCAGGTTTGATGAGATTAAGAAACTTCTTGCAGATTTTAGATCTGAGTTGGGAATAACTTTTGACGTGGTTTCTTACAGTATTGCTATTAATGGCTTCTGCAAGATGGGTGATTTGGTGTCCGCTGAAATGGTGTTTGATGAAATGATAAAGAGTGATGTAGAGCCGAACTTGATCACGTTTAATACGCTTTTAAATGGGTTTTATTTGAATGGCAAGTTTGCTGACGGAGAGAGGATTTGGAGTCGCATGGTGGAAATGAATGTTGTGCCTGATGTAAGAAGTTATAATGCAAAGTTGCATGCTTTGGCGTTGGATAACAGAATGAAAGAAGCTATTGAATTAGTTGAGGAAATGAGAGATACGGGACTTGAGCTAGATGTGTTTAGTTTCAATGCTTTGATTAGAGGATTTATTAATGGTGAGGATTTGGAAGAAGCTAAGCAGTGGTATGGTGAGATGAGGAGGCATGGTTGCGAGCCGAATAGGGTGACTTTTCAGTTTTTGATTCCCTTTCTTTGCGAGAAGGGTGATGTTGGTTTTGCTGTTGAGATTTGTGAGGAAATTTTTGACAAGAAGTGGCATGCAAGAGCAGAAGTATTGCAGCTTGTGGTGAATAGATTGGTTATGGAGGCTAAGATCCAAGATGCAGAAAAGCTCGTGAAAGATGGACAGAAACACAAATATGAACTTCTCATGCCTTGAAATTGCTTGCAAATGAGTGGTACAACGGTTTCTGTTAGAGTGCCAAAGTTTGTGGTGAGATGCAGAGAAAGATGTCACAAGCGTATTCTGCTACTTCAAGTTTTAGTCGAGAAGAGTAGCAATGTTACTGCTATAAATAACTTATCATTGTTGTCATCCTATCCAAGTGTTGCATAACAAGCATAAGAATCTTCAATTTTATCCAAGTCGGAATACTGCTTGAAGTTCATCATTTACAAAGCCATCAAATTCATTGTTCGTCAATTTCATTATATATGCGGTTTCTTGGGAGGCTGGTGCCGTTACAACCTTGGCTATATATGCGGTTTCTTGGGAGGCTGGTGCCATTACAACCTTGGCTATCAGCTTCTCGGTCATCGAAAATGTTAGTTTTACCAAAATAAAGTACAATTCTATGTTTATCATTCTTTTCCCAGTCAAGAGATGGAAGCCAATTAGAGCATTTCAATAGTTTGGTTCCTCCAATCAGAGAAAATTGATCACGAAAGGTTATTTTGATCTTCAAAAAAAGGATTTGTCATAATTACATGAACTACGGGTAAATAAGCTACTCGAGTCTCAACTGGGTGTAAGATTATCATACAACAAGAAGTAATAAACATCGTAGCAAATGAACAGTATTTTCTTCTAGAAGCTTCTTTATGTTGTTGTATATCATCAGGCACACGTTGTTCTTGTACAAGCTTGCATCTCATGATTTTTCCTCAAAATCAACATCAATGATCTCAGGATCTGACTTTGAACCCCTGGTCCCTCTACCACCTCCTGAAAAGAAATCCCCAGGCCCTCTGCCTGGAAAGCCCCCCTTAGGCTGCCACACGATGTTACCACAGCCACCACAACGAATCACTTGGTTCTTGTAACCAACGAACTGTCTTTTACAAGCTGGACAAGCTCCCTGTCCAAATTTGACAACTTTATAGTGGACCTCTATGCTAATTTATAAATTATCACAAATAAAGACATAAACAGAAGATGTTGTATTAACTTTTCAGCAGCTCAAGCAAATGTAATAAGCAGTGCAATCAAGAAATCTGCTCAAGATATTTAAATTCTTGATGAATGAAAGATGCATGGATTTAAGCCATGATCAAGAATTGGATTTAAACCATTCGATCAGGCAATCAAGAAATCTGCTCAAGATATTTAAGTTCTTGATGAATGAAATATGCATGGATTTAAGCCATTCGATCAAGAATTAAGCATGAAATTAGTAGTTTCAGAAAGTCAGAGTTCTAAAGGCACTTACGGTGCACCAAGTGAAGAACGGATTTTTTTAAGAAGAAAGAAAAAGACAAAAGTTGTGCATTTCAATCTTTTTCAAAGACTCCATAGTATTTATTCAATCATCAAAACACCAGTGCTTTCAATTGAATACAATATGTTGTGTTCAATAATCTTAATCAAAAAAGAACCAGCAACTCCTTATCAACTAATATCCCTAGCCCAATTCTACTAAACATTAAACAACATAAATAAGAAGTTTCCTCCGTTACAAAGGATTTTTTAGATTAATATCAACAAAATTAATTAATGACAGAATCAAAATATCATTTCTATCAATTGTATAGCCAGTGATACCTTGATAACAAGATTATTTGCCAAAGTCCCAATGAGAAGAGGTCCAGCAATCGGCAGAACCCATGTAGCAATTATGAAGAGCCGGAACATCCACCCAGATAATGCAAACCAGAGGAAAAAAATAGTCTAAAAGACAAAAAACAAAGCAAATACACAAGCAATTCAAAATGTGAGCCTGAAAACAATTAGATAATTAGAAAAGCACAACCAATGGAAAGGAAATCACTTAATTCAAACTACCGAATCCAGAGATATTCGTCTATTAAAACTCCTACAAATTTATATTTACACACTGCATTTTCCCCAGAGAAAAACAAAAAGGAATGGACTACTAGTTTTAATAGGACATGCTTGGTGCAATTTAATGTTTACTTGCATTTTCCCCAGAGAAAAACAAAAAAGGAACGGACCACTATTAAACTAATTTCATTAGGACACGCTAGGTGAAATTTAATGACAATAAAAACATTTTACTTGCAATAACGCATGCAAAGTACAGAGGGATTATACTCACAACAAAACTCCTTCCTATCGGAGTATTGAAAAAGTCATTAATCTGCTTCCTGTACTGCAAATATAAAATCATTGATCAAACCATGAGCTCAAATAACTTAGAATGACATTAAAAAAAAATGACATCATCAAAACTACTACTATTCCAAACTGTGAAGAGTAAAGGAGACTTGTTTATGCCATTAACTTTATATTAGTGGTAGGCAGAGTTTTTGCCAATAAATTGTTAGTGTCTACCTTCAAAATAAATTTTGAATGAAACCATTAATCAAAACTAAATCTAAAGTCTGTAGGTTTTCCATAATCAATTGCATAATATGGAAAAATTACTATTATAAATTACAAATCCTAGAAAAGCCACCTGGGATGGGGCTCAAATCTTGGTTTTAAATCTTAACTGCATCCATGATAGAGGAGTCAAGGGGTCGTCACCAGCATTATGTAATGGTTGTGGATGTTTCTGTTAAGAATTATTAGCAACCCTATGCAACATGATAGCACTGCGCACGTTAACACAATACCCACACTTTTAGTACTTAAGTATAAGAAACTAAATGGTTTAGTAACTTTTTATGGTCCCTTACTATGGCATTTTTAGCGCATTGTATCATTGCCTAGTGACTACTAGAATGTGGAGACCCTGAATATTCACTATGGTGGCAGCAAATATTCCTCAATCCATCTTTGAAAACATGTCATCAAATCAGCATATCACATAAATCTAACCTCAACATCTTGTGAAATATGCAGCAACCAATATTTAATACACCTCTGGCTACCTAAAGTAAGAATTTGAAAGTTGTAATAGCAATGCAAAGTATGAAAAGAGCTTTATAATATAGGCTAGATGGGGAATGTGGGATGAGTAGTCACAAGCTTCATTTCCTCCAATTCTTTGAAAATGCAAATGAAGTAGCAACTAATTTGCTCCTTCTGTTTCTAGGTGCTTTTCACCGGGTATCATTTTCAAGGCTCTCTCAGGGTTATTAACCTCAGTATGTTTTGATTAATTTCCTTGATTACGAGAAGAAACAGAGAAGGAAATAAATATGTCATATGCATGATCACATCAACAAGAAACTCAAGCAAAAGCGCAATTAAAGATTAAACTAACTTGCATTTCTGGTCCCAGCTTCAACACGGGAGCTAAAATGATTGTAGGCTATTATTTTTCATGTTAGTGTCCAAGCAACTGCTCATAATACAGTGCAACACTATGCATAACTATTTCAATTTGTTATATTTAATATACCATGGATCCATTATCGGGGGGGTTTAATTATTAGAATTTCATGGAACTCTATTTTATTTTAATCAACAATGTCTGCATGTGCTATTTTATTTTCATTTAGTTTTGATAGAGATTAGTTTATTTCAGACAGTTATGATTGCTCATTATTAAGGTTACATTATCGAAAACTTATATAAGCTTCATAATGTGTTTTGTTTTTTTCTAACATTCTTAATAATTTTCAGACGTTTAGTTTCCTGCATGAGGATTTCTACTAAGAAGTGATTCATTAAGCTTACTAATGTGAAGTTATTGGTTCTATAACTAATTTCCTTTTTTCTCACCAAGAAGTCCCAAACCAATTTCCCAATTCCTATATTAATAAGCCCTTACCATATGCTTATTGCCCGAGAACTTGCTGCCCTCTACTCCAGTGTCATTGGACCAAGACTTTCTACTTTGTTTCTAGATTTAAGGTCCAGAGTAGTTTAATGTTTCAGTTTTCAAATTATTATACAGGATTGTTTAGACTCCATGACTTTCAATGGTCCTCGGTTAGACAAGTACGGATTAAACTCACTACAACAGCCAAACTAAACAAATGTA
>NW_011500122.1:198997-229046 GCF_000495115.2 Populus euphratica
GATGTTCCTGATTCATGGGCCAGAAGCTTCCTAGTTATCCATTGAAAAAAAGTTCGATCATTCTGTGTTTGTCAAACCCTTTTGATAAGAAAAATAAATTGAAACAAAATTAGTCCAGCCCATATATTCCTATAAATCAGTACGGCCCATACAAAAGAGATGCCATTTCTTGCCACTGTTAACTTACCCATGCACTTGTGAATTATTTATTATTATTAAAAAAACTAGAGGAGAGTTTTTTTATATTTCTTATAATAATATTTATTTGAATAATATTTTTTATTTTATTTTTAATATTAAATCTATTAGAGATTATACTTCATATTTGTTTTTCAATTTAATTTTTATAAAGTTATTTCAAATTCATGATCTCGATCACGAATTTAACAGGTTATCTTGGTTTTGCTTAACTATTTTTTATAATTATTTTATAATTTTATCTTTTAATATTAAATTAATTAAAAATTAAATTTCATAATTTATTTCAATCTGTTTTTTATGAGGTTATCCATTTCATAACTCAAATCACAAGTTTAGAGAGTTAACCTTGGTTGACAAAAGAGTTGATTTTTTATTATTTTTCATAGATTTTTTTTTTATTTTAACATTAGATTGATTAATAATTAAATGTTTTAAATTTATTTTTATTTATTTTCTATTGTATTATCCTGATCTCATGATTCAGGTCACAGGTTTAATAAATTAACATAAGTTGACTATGGTCAATTTTTTATGTTTTTTAATTTATTTTTTTAATTTTATTATTCAATATTAAATTTATTAAAAATTAAATTTTATAATTTATTTTAATTTAATTTACATAAAGTTATCATCATCTCAAATTTTAAGTAGATAAATAGGTTAACTCAAATTAATCTAAATCGATCTAATATTTTATTATTTTAATGTTTATTTTAAAAAAATTATTTTAAATATTTATTTTAAATTAAATTATATTCTTATAAATTATTTAAATTATTTTTAAATTCATGTAATCAATATGACCAAATTAATGTTTTTTTTTTTTACTAAAAGAATCAGCAATGCCAAGATAAAGACTTTTCCACGTAAACACCTTAAAGAATTTAAATATATTTCACAATAGTTTGAAAATCTCTTGAACACTACAAATATTTTAATCTATCTGTCATGTTCATCATCAACTTTAATTAAAATAGTTTTTTCTATTTAATAATTTTTTTCTCTCGTAACATATGAATGCTTTTGATCACGTGAATATATCTTGTCTTGACTAACCAGAAAACAATACTCAAAGTAAATTTATTAACATTTCATTTCACGATTTAGAATGAAGAATTTTAACATATTTGACATTATTTTAAAAATCACGTCACCGCCGTCATGTTTTTAAATAACTCATTTTGCATTCATCATGTTACATGAAAGTCAACTTTTCAACATAAAAATAAAAATAATATCTGTCTTTGTATTTTAAAATATTTTTTAAAACATTAAATATTTTTTATTTTTTATTTTTTATTTTAAATTAATAATTTTTAGTGTTTTTGAACTATTTTAATATACTAATATTAAAAATAATTTTATTAAAATAAAAAATATTTTTTTCATTTTATTTTTAATAAAAAAATACTTTAAAAAGCAAGCACTATATTTATAAAAAAATAATATTAATTTTGAAAAATTGATGTTAAACCATAAATCTTATATTAAATAGGGAAAACTCACCATGTATTTATTGATTTGATTTACAATATTTTAATATTTTCTGTACAACAAAATATATATATATATATATTCAGCTTGCTCGTTAAAACTAAGAAAATTAATATGTTAATATGCATAAACAAATTTTATTCAATTAAAATGTCTGATTTGAAATTTTTAATTATATAATCAAACTAAATGAAATCAACTCACTTGATTGCACTAAAATTTCAAGTTTATATAAATTTAGTGATTTGTCGACGTGGGATATAATTAACTAATAATTTATCTTTAATTCTCTGCATCCGACTCTAACAAGAATGATATATAAATTAAAGTAATTTAACTAATTAAATTTTAAATTTTTTTAATAATTATAAATTTAAATTCTCTCAAAACCACTTAAGATTTATATAATTATTAAATTTAAAATTTATAAAATTAATTAAAATATATATAAGCTAGTTTGAACCCTCTTGTTGATTAAAAAGAGAGAGATACGACACATAGTTAACATTATATATATAATATATTATACATTGTTAGTAATGTCAATTATTTTCTAAAATTGTTGGTACTTTACATAGCCATGCATCTTCCTGAGGTTTGACCAACCAGTAACACGCCTTTGTTTCCGTACTCTTTGGAGATTCCTCAAAATTTAAGACAGGAGATCCTTGCAGCGACCTTTATTTGACGATTATAATAAAATGCACAATGATGTAGGTGTAATGTTCCATGTGGAAAAATATGAGATAATAAGCATACTCTATTCAATATATATATAAAAAAATTATACAATCCATCTAAAAAAATAAAAAAAAATGTATACTATTATTTCAAATTTAAATCAACCCAATAATTTGAATAAAAAAAATTATGCAAAGCAGTGTAAACTGTATTTTTTAAAATTTTAAATTTTTTACTAAAAATTATTTATTTTTATATTTTTAGATTATTTTATTATATTAATATTAAAAATAATTTTTAAAATATAAAACAAATATTATTTTAATATATTTTTAAAAAATATTTTAACAAAAAGTCATTATTATAATCTCATACAAGCCCTCTCTTGACTTTGACTTGAAACCCTTCTAGCGTGCCTTCCTGCACCCTAACAGCCAACAATGAATAAGCAAAAGTTCTCTTATGGATGACCATGCATGTTTCTCAGCTTGAATGTGTTGAAATCCTTTTTATTTATTTATTTATTTATTTATTATTTACCGAATTACAGGAATTGTTGGTCCTTTACACAGCCACGTGGTTAATTTGTCTTCCTTTCTTCCTTAATATTTCAAGATTGTTGACGAATTATAGAGCTGGTCTTGAAAACATGGTTTGTCGAAAAAATTATTTTTAATGTTAATCCCACACCACAATTACTTATATATTATTTATATAGATCATTTTGTGTTCTTAATTTATATTCTTCAAAAAATGACAATATCTAGACATAAAATCTTTTCTTAATTAATCTATGTAAAATCTACCAATTTATGCCTTTGTTACATACAGATAAATACTATCTTCAATTCACGTTTTTAAATTAATCAGTTATGAGTTCATTTTATATATATAATTTTTATTTTTTATTTTTTTAATATAAAATACTTAACACTCACATGTATACCCGCTATCATATTCATTACCAAATGTCATATTTATAATACATTTTTTCCCATTAATTTTTTTTCCAAGATCAAATTGCAATTTGCATGCGATTTCAGCTGCGTTTCCATGGGAAAAAGAAAACATTGTGGAGGGAATTTCTGTGATATACGTACAGTCAAATTAACAGCCATATATAGTCGGTGAGTTTTTTTTTAATGTTTTTTAATTTGAAAATATATTAAAAAAATATTTTTAAAAAAAATTATTATTAATATCAATATATTAAAATAATCTAAAAACACAAAGAAATTAATTTAAAAAAAAAATAAAAAGATTATTTTTTAAAATACTTTAAAAAAAAAAAAATTATTTTAAAACAAAAAAATAAAAAGATTATTTTTTTAAATACTTTTAAAAAACAAAAACAAACAACTTATTAGAAATTGATAAGAATTTTTACAGCAAGCTTATTCATGTAGTTCACGTAATAATTAGCTCCCCCTGGAGTGTAATGTAGATGAACCTCTCAATTTCTCGGCAATAGTTCTTTAATATTTGAAACGTTACACTATCTTCCCGAGCCACACACAGAACATCTATAAAATCAGAATTACAAATGATATTTTTTAAACAAAACTTTCAATATAAAAGGAATTCTTTTTATGATGCAAATTAAAGAATATAAACCCCATGGAAAAAAAATATTGTACAATAGGTGCGATTCACTTTAGATTGAAACAATGATTTTACACTTTTGCCCTTCAAAACAAAATCACAAAGAAGCGGCTTCTGTGTTAAAATAATCTTTTCACCCGGGATATATTTATCATTTTAGAATTGTTTGTGGGCATCTTGATTTTTTCATAATTTTTTACGCAATAAAATTACTTGATAGTTCATTTTTTTAAGCACGGTGCAATGACTCATTTTCCCTTAAAATCAAAATTCTCATAGCTTGCTTACATGGGCTTATTCGTTATTTCCTAATGGTTTTTTCATAATAGCTTTTTGGTCATAGGAGCAATGTGATATTTTGATAAATAAAAAATAAAAAAAGATGCTAATGCATGCGTTGAACGCTTTGGTCTCCCCACCATTCTTAAAAAACACGTGGAGCTAACTTTAATTGTCAAAAACAAATTGAGTATCGAATATTCGATTTGTCTTGGGGTCCTCTTCCCCCTAGGTAACACTTGTAGTTAATGGACCTTTATAATTATATTGTTAGATTTAGTCACTATTCCTTCAAATGTTGTTTTTTTTTATTTGACATACTTTTTGAATATTTTTTTTATTTCACCCTTCTTTATTTTTTTAAAATTTCAGATTTGATACTCAATTTGTTTATTACTATTTTCTTTGCTTTGATAAATATTTAGATTAATAATTTTTTATTCTGATTTCATCTTTCAACATTAAATTACTGGAGAATTTAGTTTATTGATTAAACCCGAGTCTATAATGTCATGGTTTGTAAAATTGAAAGTTTAACTCATGTTTAAAATATTTGTTCAAGTCAATTACCGTAGATCGAGATTGTAAATTTACAGGTTTAGCTTTCAAAAAAAATTCACACTTACCCTCCAATTACTATGGATTAGATATTTTTGAATTGATCAAGGTTACTACTATCATTTTACAAATTATTTTTATACAATTAAATTACTAGAATACCCTTAAAAGCAAAATAACACTTAACTTGGGTTTAGAGGTTTTTTTAAAATTTTATTTTTCAAAGTATGGTGTAATTACTCTATTGATCTTAAAATCAAAATTTTTAAAGCTTGACCTTAGGGGCTTATTCATAATATTACATTGGTTTTTTTTTATATATATATATAATCATTTGGTTTTAGGGGCAATTTGGTCCTTTTATTAATATCAATAATAATTAAAAAAAAAACTAGCTAGCATTTTTTTGGCCCTTTTCTAAATTTAATTTTTTTCCTGTTTTCGGCCTTCAATATTTGGTTCATTATAATTGGGCTTCCCGATTTGGTTTGCTATGGGTTTCATTGTTTTATCACAATCTCATACCCCATATTATGGATTTCGTTGGATAACAATGGTTAACCCAGGTCAATCCAATATGTTGTCATCTATGTCGTCCAATATGTCACCATTTAAGTATTTTAAAAGTGTTTTGGCTGATATGCATCAATTTTTTTAATTTTTAGCTACCTAATGTCTTTATGTTTTTTTAACGTTGAAAAAAAATGATCCAACATGTGGCGTAATGCAAATCAAAAAACTGGTTGATTACTATATATATTGTAACCCATATTTGGATCCTTGTACAAAAAAGGAGAAAATACAAAAAAAAATACATTCAGCAGAATATAGAAAATAATAATAGCAATGAAAAGAATATATCAGAGCACCCAAAAAATGGCTAAAAATTGGTTGAAGAAGTTTAAAAATACAAAGATTAAAATTTGACAGTATATCATTAACTGATGAAAGCCCTGTTGATCAAAAAAATTCAATTTAAGAAAGAAAAGTTTAAAATTAGATGTTTATTGATTCAATTAAATTTTATTAAAAGTTTAATTGAATTTATGGAGGGTTTAATTGCAAGAAAAATTGATTTTCAAGTCAATTTAGGCTTTAATTAAAAGAAATTAAAGTTCCGAGGTCAAATTATATTTTTTAAGAGTTGATTTGGTCAAATCAAGAGCTTAATTGCATAAACATTGAAGTTTGATAGCCAATTAGGGACTTGTTTGAAGAAATCCAAAATCAAAGACCAGACTGAAAAAAGCACGCAAATAGAAAGACTAATTTGAAAATTAACATTTTGGAGCCTTTTTTCTTTTAAATGAAATGATGCGTTTTAAGCAAAACAGCGTTGTTTCATACACTGTTCATTAGAAAAAAGAAGAAACCCAAAACAATGTTGTGTGGAATGACACTGTAAGTTCTTCTTCTTCTTCCCTTGCACACGCAAAGGCAGGGGAAGAACAATTGTGTTCCTTTGCATCTAGTCCTCTCCCTCTCTCTCCCAAAACCCGACAAAAACCCCTCACTTGCATAAACCCTGACACAGTCCACGGCTCTCATCTGCTACCATGATGAAGATTGGACAGGGAAGCCATGCCCTGTAAATGACTGAGGCGATTGGGCAAAGATGCCTAAGCCACCCTACCCTGTCTCTAGGATTGGATAGAGACAGGGTAGCTACTCTTTCCTCTTATCAATAAATACAGGGGAAGAGAGCAGCATAAAAAAAAAGAAAGAAAAAAAGGAACGAACAAAAGAAAATAGAGAGAAGGAAAATAGGGAGATTGTCTTTGAAACCAGAGGGCAGAAGGAGATAGAAAAGAGAGAAGAGATGAGAGATTTGAGAAGGAACAGAGTAGGAAGACTTGAAGGAAAAAAACAGAAAGAACAGAAGAAGAACAGAAAACAGGGGAGAGACTATTTGAGAATGAGAAAAACAAAGCATTACAGTTGAATTTTGAACTAGGGGACATTTTGAGAGGACCAAAGAGAGGGAGAAAGAATAAAACAGGGAACAAAAGGAAAAACAGAGCAGAATAGAAAAAACAAAAGAAAAACACAAAGAAAGAAAAAAGAACCATCAGCCAGTCATTGCCATCATTTATAGATGCGTTATGCCACCTCTGCCATCACCAGCACCGAGAGCAGCGCCACCATGAGTTGCCAATAGGTTTACTTCCCTCGCCCCTCTTTTCTTTCTTCCTCTTCTTTTGCTCCCTGACTCCACTGTTCATGTTGTATGTGAATAGTGGAGAGTTGCTCCACTGTTCACTAGGCCGGTCTAGCCTAGTAAAAAGAATTAATAATATATTTTTGAAAATTTATGATTTTCCAGTGTATTTCTCTACTGAATTTTGCTTAATATTGGTTTATATTTTTATACCGTAAAGATACAAATCCAGTATTAAAATAACTGGTTTTTTAAAAAAAATATATATTTTTTATTTCAAACATATGGTCAAGTCTCTCAAAGCTAAAAAAAAAAAATCATATTGTATTTTCATACAACAAAGAAAACTTCAAAAAATATGTTTTAGCATGTATTTTGGCTGATATTTCAATAAATTTAGTATCAGGGATTACAAATTTATATGTAAAATATATTTTCAATATTAAAAAGGTAGTTTTTTTATTGATGTTAGGACGGTTAGATTTTACCAGATAAAATAAGTATATTCTTACCGAGAAATATTTTTCTTAAACTGTAGACAAATAGAAAAACGATAAAACTGTAGCATATATCAGAGAATAAAATAATTCAGCTTACTTTAGGTATAGCGTATTTGGGGTGCTAATATTTTTACTTTACGCAGCCAGTCCCAGTATTCAATATCTAAGACTAGTTATGTTTTTTAGTAACTAAAATATTAGGTGGCAACTCTTATTTTTTTTTTTACCAATAAAAAATAAAAATTTCTTATCCCTCAAAATTTTCTAAACAAATACACACATCATAAAAGTGAACGCATTCATGTGCGATAATGTATAGAATATATCCAAGTAAAACTAATATATATATATATATATATATATATTTTAAACACGGACTTTAATATATTTTAAGGCTTGAAGGAAGATTTGAGATGTTCTTGGTTGCAAATGGCTTCCGGCTCAGCCTAAGATATGTAAAAAAATTGTTTCATACTTATAAAATAAATATAAAATTTTGATAAAGCACCCCTATAATAAATATTTAGTGATAATATAGGTTTAACAATTAATAGATGTAATTTATGAATGGAGTACCTAACTGAGAGGGTCAATCAAAAAGATACCAATAATTTAGGGAGTGATCGATCGGACTATATTGCCTATATGTTGGAGAGACCTTTAATAAATAAGAACAAGATTTGTAATTCCATTAAATTTTTTTCCCACAAGTGGAGCCAAATCTTATTAAAAGTAATGCAAATAAAAAAGTAAATATATATATATCGATCGAGATCAGTACAATTCCCTTGTGTCTTTTATTTCCCCTTCATTTCTCTTATAAATAACATACACAAAACTAGAAACCGACAAATGAAAACCACAATCGTCTTCGAAACCGTTGATTATCTAAAGAAAACGTAGTGATTAGTGATTATTAACTTAATTATCTATAGATCTTTAGGGTTCTGAAAGAGGCACATTCTCTTTCAACCTAGAAAGGTTTACTTTCTAACTGAGCAGCAAGTGACCTCGTGTACTCCTTGAGACTTGCAAGACTAGGATTGTCATCATAACTGTACATCAAAGGAATCATTCTTGCGACGTTTAGACAAGCTTTTGTGAAAGACGGTGAAAATGGTGACCGAGACAGACATTCCTGATTCAGTTTCTTCCACGCATCACAAATTAAATGGCTAACGTGCTCTCTCGCTCTTTCCACCGTAACATTTGGATGTTCTCTGATGTAGCACTCCAAGTAGGACCCGTCATGACCGTCTTGATTCTCATCCTAAGTTCAATCAAAGAAAGATGTCTCATTCATCGTACAAAATCATGAATGCTATTTTCTTTGTTTATTGACTATATAGCCCTTTCAGATTATGTAGCCTAACCTCAGCAGTGCCCAAGTCATCCCAAAGACGGAGGATCGTCGCTATGAATGATATAATGGGAGGAAAGCCATCCACAAAATCAACTGTTTCTTTGTTGATGCCCTGGCCCAGGAGAAAGAACATGTGGACCAGCACCACATGCACACCTGAACTAACAATTCCATTCCTCAAATATTCTTCTGGCTTTGGCAATTTCCCAGAAGCAAACCACTTTGCTTCTTCTAAAAATGCGTTGCACAACTTTTTCCACTGCAACAATCAGATAAGAATATGGAAAACATGTATCATAGATGATCCTTCATGACAAATGTTAGGCAAAAAATATAATTTGTGCGAGAGAATTCCTGGTTGGTTCTAGCACATATTGAATTGTAAATAAATGATCCATACCGATTTCTGTAAGGATTCTATAGGGTTCCATCCATGCTTTTCAAAAATCTTGGTGCTAATCCTCTCAGTGATGTCGAAAAGAGCCTTAAGAGAAATCTTCATGCTTTCTGGTAGCTGATTAGCGGCTGTGAGGTCCCATCTTCAGGCAATGATTTGATGGATTAGAAAATCTTAAGCAAAACACACACGAAGAATCAAAGAGAGAGATGATACGAGGGCGCATACTCATTGACTGCTTCTGTGAAGATAGAGAGGTCATTGAGTGTCCCGTAAAGATCGAAAATGTCGTCGATAATGTAGACCAGAGAGATGGGTTTAGTTAATTCGACCCTTTGCTCAGAGAGGTTAGGATCTATGAGGACAGACATGGACCACATGTGCCACTTTAGAGGTTGGTCTCTTGCGAATTTCAACTCCTTAGCCAAGCCTAAGTCTTTCCACCAACTAAAAAAACACGAGATTTTGCATTAGAGGAGAATAATTTAATCTTGTTAGTGCATTTCAAGCAATATATAGTTCTTACTTTGAAATCTCAAGAATTTCCTTCTGATGTATAGATCGTACAATTTCACAATCGATTTTCGCCAACTCTGAAAAAACCTTGATGTTTTCATTTCGGATATCAATATTGTTTAGGAAGTTTTTGACCATGAACCTTGCCAAGCTCTTGTGATAAGGATGCTTCAATGTATTTGCAACAATTTCAGATTCATGATGATTAAGTAGCTTGGCACTGAAGTCTCCAGCTTCATCAAGTATATCTTCACTTTCCATACTCAGTTGTGAAGCTTCATACAATGCCATCAAACCCTTTACGTCATTTTCTTGTATCAAATGAAAATTTCCCTCTTCATTCCTGAAGTTGTTAAACACCTCTATAGCACAGCCACAACAAAAAAATGGTAAATAATTTATTTATTTTTCAGATGCACTAATACTAATCTACATCTAGCATTGGAGTATGACTTGTATTCCTTGACATAGGCACTAAAGCAGTGGTGAAGCGTGGACCAAATTGATGCAGGGACAACTTAGAAATATCATGAGGCTTTAGAAGAGCTATAAAATATTTTGGATTTTTTTCTTTTCTTTTTTTGGTGTCTTAGTAATAACTCTGGGGGAAGGAGGAATTAGTGAACAAGAGTTATCTTCTCATAATTAATTTGGAGTTCTCATGGCCTCCTCAATCTAGCACGGGGGCCTTTTCCTCTGATGACCGAAGGTGGTGATGCGGTCCATTACAAAGTGTTATTTTCTAATTTATCTTGCTGTGTCGAATTATTATTCATGTCTTCATGTTTTTAATTCATCGAATTTTAACATATAACAAAACAAATATAGTACCAGCTAAACATAAAGGTTAAGTAAATGATTAGAATCTCGATAATAATTTTATATTGTTCTCTAAGACGGTTGCTGACCTTGAGAGACATTATAACCCTCTTGTCTCAATAATCGAAAGCGAAGAGCAACTCCAAAAACATCAAGAGGAAGATGATTTGGAGAACTGAAGTTCATATATTGAGTATTTAGAAAAGCTTCAATTTCCTCTCGGAAGTGATAGTCAATGCCTAAGCGTTGAAGTGTATCGATCATTACTAAGCCTTCCAGTGGATCATTTCCAGTAGTATTGCTGAGAATATACCCAGCTTCCTTCACCATTTTTCCATGTCTGAGGCATAGCTCATTCTGCAAAAGCGAAATATAGATTAAGCAGCATAAGAAACCAGAAACAAATTAACATGCAATATGTGAACCGAAACTTTACCTCAAGGCTAGGAAGATGAAAGGATGCTGAGAAGTGGTCATCATTGATGGAAAATGCCATTGATAATATCTCCAATAATTAACGAGAAGAAATACTGAGAGATTTGAGTGAGTCTTGTGAATTGTGATGTACAATAATTCAGTTTGTGGGACGATATATACAGAGTTATCAGTTAACAAACAAGTGATAGCTAGAACCACACAATGTGTGATTCATATGTTCCGCCATGTTGACTGCACATTCTACAGCAGAGAAGTCTGTAATAATGTTATTGCGTTGACTGACTGCACATGTACAATAAAAGTCTAAAATTAAGTGTTCATACTTTTATTTTATTATTATGCTAAGCTTAAAATTAAGTGTTCATACTTAGAGTTCTATTGTTTGTAAGAAAATAATGAGGATTTTCCCTATAATTGTTATTTTAATTTGTTCAAAAACATTTTTATTTAAATTCTGTGATTTCTCATCTTTTATTCACAATATGAATAATTCAATTTGCATTCTTTATTTAGTCATCTAATGATTAACACTTTATTTGATTAATTAATATTAAAAAAAAAAAATACTTTATTTGATTAATTAATATTAAAAAATTTTTTTTGTCGGTATTCCTGTTGGAAGATATCATCATTTCTTTTAACATTGTATATCTTATTTGTTCTCACCCGCTTGTAGAATGTTTAATAACTAATGAATCTCGGCTCATTAAAAAATAAAAAGGTGCCTAGATCAAATAAGATTTTAGTTAAATTGATATAATTTTAAGAAATTAAATCATAAAAAATTTCTTGTTCTTATCACATACAATAAAACTATCTAGGTTACTTTTTTTTTTTTATTTACATGGGGTGTCCGGGTCAGCTTACGCGCACCACGACTAATCCCCACGGTCCACTGAACATCCTGCAAGCCCAGTGAGCAGGTAAGGCACCGCGGGGGTGACAAGCGTGCATGATAAGGTTCGAACCCAGGTGTAGAGAAAGGGGACAAGCCCCTCCCACCGCTAGGTCATAACCTCACTTGCAAAACTATCTAGGTTACTTCATGTGCTAAGTTGTGGCTCAGACCCAAATTTTTTTAACACAGAAAAAGAATATTCAAATCTCAGGGAATTTTTTTGGCATTATCAATGTACCTGATCTAGCAGGTTACACTTGAAATTAAACACCCAACCTGACTTTATTTTCTTGAGAAAAAAACTTATTTAATAATACAATAAAAAAAAAGGTCAATCCAATATGTTTTGTAAATTCGAAGCACTGTTATCTAAAACACAAATACATTATGGTTTTAAAAACAAATCTAAAATAAAATATTCAAACAAATTCTTAGTAATTTTCAATATGATTAAAGAAAAAAATTGATAAATATGATAAAATTATATAAAAACATGATTTTGTGTTTAATAGAATTCCCATAAAAAAGTCTATAATATTATTTGAAAAAAATGAAAAACATTGAATAATAATTTTATATGCTGCATTTAAGTCTTAATTTGAGAGAAAAATAAAAATAATAGAACAACAAGTTAGACGCACAAGCCTAACTTATACTAAGTGTACAGAGGCCTCTAGAAACCAAAGCCTAAGCCAATGCAGCTATCCTTATTGTTTTTTTAAGAGGTTATTGTTGTCTAGATTCTAGCTAGTGATAGCTAAAAAATCATGAACTAGATTTTTAAAAAATAGCTAAAAAATCATGAACTAGATTTTTTTTGAAAAAATCAAAATTTCAACAAAAAAAACCATAATAAACACAACAGAAATTGTTTTAAACTACCTAATAACTCCAAATCACATAAAAAACAAAAAATCAATCAAATCAAAATCGTGAAAAGGAACTTGATCTCTTTTTTCATGTCATGCATGTTTATATTAAAAGAACCTATCATTATTGAATTTTATTATTAAATAAAACCTTTTCACACAAATATTAAAGTTTTTAATCATTGAAAATTGTACAAATTAACAATTTTCTCTCTTTCATTAATTTTCGAGCCAGTTCTCTCCCTCTCAAACTATATAAAAAAAAAAAACATGATGAAATTATGGATATAAAATAAAATTATAAAAACTAAAGTGGTTGAAAAGGTAAATAGAAGGATTGAGATGAATTTTTTTGCCCAAAATTTAGAGTTGCCATGCATATTCTTCATCCTCTAAACTTCTTGATTTTTATATTTTACTTTATAAAACAAATTATAAGAAACTATTGATTAATTTAGTCACAAAAGAATCTAATAAAAAAATTTGATGATGAAAACGCAAAAAGCAAAAAATGGTATTGTGAATTCCTGTAGAAAGAGTCGGTGCCTTTTTTTTTTTTAATTGTAATATAAACACTGCACGAAGATTCGACGGCCATTACATTTTGAGGTCACAAGTCGATCGTACATTACGTTCAGCAATTTTATGGATACCTCACCCAAAAAAAAATCTCATGGATAGCTTTCTAGTGATGTGCTCCCGTAGAATTGTTCTTTTCTATTATGATTAAATTATAAATATATTTTTAGAATTTTATTGAGTTTAATAATTTTATTAATAATATAATAATGATAATAGTTTTTTATAAAATTAAATATTATTAGAGTTTAATATAAATCATATTATGTGACTTCACTTAATAGTTTAAACTATTGAGTTGAGATAATTTTTTGATATAGTATCAAAACCTTAATAATCAAGTGGTTTCAAGTTTAAATCTTAATATTTTTATTTATTTAATAAAAATTAAGTAGAAGATAATACGAGTCTGTACAAATTTCTAGTTAAAAAAATTTTCATTTGAAAGAATGTATTAAAAAACAACTTAAATTATTGAATTGTCTTTGATAAATATCAACACTTGAGATTGATTTTGTAGAAAGTAAACCAAAATAAATTATAAAAAATAATTTAAAATCAATTAATTATTAGATGATAAAATTGATAGAAACAATAAAGACAAAAAGGATTCAACTAAAAGAAAAAAAAAATGAAAGATGGGGCTGTAAAAAAAACATTTAATTTTATTTTAAAAACATTATTTTTTATTTATTGATATGATAATAAAAAATAGATATTTGTAACAAACTAAGTACTTATCAAATATCATGATATTTATTTGAAATTATAATAAAAAAAATATGGTCATAAATATAAAATCATTAAAATATCAAAGAGTGAAATTAAATGTAGAATGTAGAGTTAAGAAAAAAAAAGGAAAAAATAGTTGAAATTGAAAAAAAACTGGAAAAAAATTGAGGTGCAAGCAACATTAGGCAGAAGAGTGCTTGATTAAAAATCGAATTAATTGTGCAAGAATTTTCTTAAGCGAAAGATTTTAATATTATCAAAATAAATATTTTATAATACAAATTAATCATTATATAATATATCTAGTTAGTAAAATCGGTATTCAAATTTTTTTTGTTATGTCAATTCAATGTCTTATAATTATTTTATACAAGTTAGGTATCATTAATTATGTATATATTATTTTAAATGTGAATAATTAAAAAAAACTTAATAGTTTAATTCAAATTATGATTAACTGTTATAATTCAAAAGGGTATAATTTACATCTGATCAATAAAATCTTTCAAATATGATAAAACATCTCTCTCAAACCACAAATTTTCTCTTTTTAAACATTATTTTTTTTTTCTTCATGATTTTCTCTTTCATGTGATTTTTCCTCTTTATTTTTTCTTATTAAAAAGTGTTTTTGAAAAAAGTTTAATTTTTTTTTATTTTAAATTAATATTTTTTTAGTATTTTCAAATATTTTGATATATTAATATTAAATGCAGAATTCATCATTTGATCATAAAAAGATACTTTCTTCTATTATTTCTCAACGGGTATCACGACATCCATATGAATGGTGATGGCTATGTTCATTGATGAAGCCAAATGAGAAAATGATAGGAAGAATATTCTAGTTTCTTTGCACGCAATAATATCGGGCACAAAATGGGTTACACGTTATTACAAGACAAAGGCGTTGTATTTTTCAATACTATGAAGAGGACTCACGACTATTTATTTCTTCATTTTTATATTTATAAGAAAAAAAATTATAAATATAAAAATAAAAAAATAAATAGTCGTGAGTCCTCTTAATAATATTGAAAAATACAACGCTTTTTGTTTTGTAATAACGTGTAACCCATTTTTATGGGTTACATGTTATTACAAAACAAAAAATATTGTATTTTTCAATAAAATAAGTTACATGTTATTCTTTATGAATCCAATCATATCTGGAACCATTCAATTTTATGCATATAATCAATGAAAGAGAATGCTCACCACACTAAGATTTTAGGTGGAGAGGTTCCATCCAAAAACAATAATCATGCATGTATTACATGGATAATAATTGATTTATTTTTTTATTCAAGAAAATATACTTTAACTTTATAAACCCTCTTAACTGTTTGTTTCTCCATTTTTATATTAACAATATACTAAAAAGCGTGGGGAATTGGAAAAAACATTGTAGCTTCTCACACATTTTAATAATATTTATATATAATAATAACTATAATGATAATTATATTATTATATTATATTACAATATTTTTTTGTTTTTTTTAGCTTCCAGGGTTTTATTTTTGCTTTTTGCTTTTAATAATTTTTTTTGTTTAATTTAGTTTGTTAATAAATTCCGAATTTGACAGGTTAACTCAAAATTTTATTTTTTATTTTTTATTTTTAATTAAGTTTTTTATTTAATTTAGTTTGTTAATGTAAAATTTCTTTCTATTTAATTATCAAACTTCCATGACATGTCTCTCAAGCTTAACACATTAACTCAATTAATTATAGGTTAACTCGTTAAATTTTTTTTCTATTTAGTTATTAAATTTTTATGACGTAAATCTAAAATTTAATAAGTTAACCTCATTTGAAGGGTTAACCCAATTAATTTAGATTTTTTTTTCTTATTAGTTTTTTTCTTTATAGAGAAAGTACTGTAGCTTCTTTTAATCATACTTATATAATAATAACAATAATTATTATTATTATTATTATTATTATTATTATTATTATTATTATTATATTATAATATATATATATATATATATTCATTTTTTTCTGTTTTGTTTTTTTGGTTTTTTATGCTTTTATGGGTTTTTTTTGCCTTTTGCCATTGTTTTTTTTTCCTTTTAATAATTTTTTTGTTTAATGAAACCTAATTTTGATGAGTTAACCTGATTTGATGAGTTAACCTGGAATTTTATTTTTTTTGTTTTTTTTCTTTTTAATTAATTTTTTTCATTTAGTTTAGTTTGTTAATGTTAAATTTCTTTTTATTTAATTATCAACCTTTCATGACACATTTCTCAAGCTTGACAGATTAACTTAGTTAATTATGAGTTAACTCGTCAATTTTTTTTATTTAGTTATCAAATTTTTATAACGAAAATTTAAGGTTTTGACAGATTAACCTGATTTGAAAGGTTAACTCAGTTAATTCATGTTCAAATCAGATTAACTCGTCAAATTCGAGATTTATTAATAAACTAAATTAAACAAAAAATGTATTAAAAGAAAAAAACCAAAAAAAACTCATAAAAACATAAAAAACAAAAAAAAAACAAAAAAATAAGAACAAAAAAATATTATAATATAATTATAATATAATATAATATAATATAGTAATTATAATTATTATAATTATTATTATTATATTACCAAACTCACTTAAATTTAAGTTATATAAGTTTCATATTATTATAAGTATTTTTCAATCTATTCTCATCTAAAAACATATAATAAATATTTTTATAAAGTCAATAGATTAATTTTTCAATTGAAAATATTATTAAATTAATTTAAAAATATAAAAACAAATATTTTAACCCCAATTTGTTTTCCAACAAGATGGATCGAGGTTTAAAAAATCTCAAAAAAACTCCTTTTGTTTAATAAAAAACATTAATACTACGATCAAAATGTAAAATGAAATTTTTTTTATAAAATCTCTTTTAAAAATATAATAAAAATTAAATTCATTACACATGAAACTAATCTCTTCAAAACAAAACAACATGCAGGTTGAAAAAAATGTAAGAAAATCAATTACTATTAAAAAAATTAAAAAAGAAACCAAATGCTATGTGCAGGGCCACACTTCTAGCTTTAATAAAAAACCTCGAGCCCCTCCTCAGGCTATTGTGACCGGAAAATCATGGTCCTAATGTTCAGACCTTTAAAAGTTTATTTTTCAAGTAAAAATATTTTTAAAATATAATATAAATTTATAAAAATCACTTATCAATCCTAAAATATTTTAAAATAACTTTTAAAAAATAAATTAAATTAAAAAATCAAATGGACCAGACCTATTTTTTTTGGCTATATTAAAAAAAACATCACTTTTATTGAACTCATTAATACTAAAAACATCTTTTATATTGACCAAAATATAGTCAATTAACAACTTTTTTTTTACAAGCTTCTTTCTTTTTACTCAAACTAAAAATGAGATTTTATGCTAAAAGTAAAATATTTAGAAAAAAAGTGAAATGAAGAAAAAAAAAGAATAGATGGACTGAAAAGTACTATTTCGTATAAATTTTACATTGGCTAGACATGTTTTATTTTTGTTTTACACTTTGATGATATTATGTTGAATTTTATCATTTTCTAATAAATTATAAGAAATTAGTTCATGAAGGCTGTAATTGAGAATAAAAGGATGAAAAAAAAAATTGAGTATTGTACCTAGCATTTTTGTATATGTTATAATTAATGTAATTTGAGATGAGAAAAAAAATAGTAGGGATATTTTTGCACTTGATATCATACCAACCTTAAAAAAATTAAAATTTTCATGGATAGAACATAACTATTGGCAATTGTTTTAGGAAAAAATCTCATTTAAAATGTCTTTACCTAATATTATGATCATTGGACATCCTAACTAGTTAATTAAGATTATATAATATGAGATTAATTACATAAAAAAAAAAGATATTATCATTTTTTAAGCGTTCTACTTGAGGTGGGCTACATTCCTGATATTATCTTAAATTACTAAAGGTTTATTGTATTTTATCTTTAATAGTCTGCCTATAATATTCATGATTTTGATGCCAGTGAATATTCAGCTATTAATATTTTTAGTTTTAGCGTTAGTTAATATTACATAAAAAACAATTCCTAATTTTGACACTAGTGAATAAATTAATAAAATAAATATAAAACAAAACATACATCATTTTTATTTTTATTTTTATTTTTTTAAAGGAAAAAAAAAACAAAATGTATTAAATACCAAATTTATATTTCACAGTAAAAATTCACAAATTAAATATACAGTGAAAAACCCTAAAAAACCTACAAATAAATTTAAGAGGGTCTATTTTTTTTTTAAAATTTTCTAGGAGTTTATTTAATCAAGTATCAAAATATAAATTACTAAAATAAAGGGAATTGAGCTAGCTGGGCTTGAGGTCCAGGCTCAATTTGTTTTTTTTTTTTATGAAACTAATCCTGACCTAACATACGGGCTGGGCTAGACTTAACTGGTTTGAATCCGCTACTGTGCGTGAATTGTTCACGCGCGCTTCCTAAGATAATTATATTTGCAAGTGCACGGTGTTGGTGAATTATCTTGCAAAGCTGGAGAAACTTACCTGGACGAAGGCAATGGCGTGCCTTGGACCCCTCTGTTCCTCTTTTCGTTTTCTTTTCCTTTGGTTCTTTCTTCTCTTTTGCTTTCTCTTGGTGCAACCTTTGTCTATGTTTGTTTGTTCTGGTGTGTGCCTATGTCTCTCTATGTTTTTCTCTTCTCTGCTCCTCTTCTTCGTTTGTTCCTCCCCTGGTTTCTTCTCTGTATTTTTACTTTCTTTTCGTGCTTGTTTCTATTTTGTCTTTCTTCTTTCAGTTCATCCTCGGGTTCTCTTGGTTTATTCTCCGTCCCCTGGTCTTTCTTTGTATGCGTCTTCCCCCCCTTTCCTTCGGGTTCTCTTTGTCTTCCCCCATTCTCCTCTATGTTCGTGTGTACCACTCTATCTTTCTCTCTCCCCCCTCTTTCTCTCTCCACCGTTTTTTTGTGTTTTTTAGCCTCTCTGTTTCTTCATCTGTCTGTCCCTCTCCACTATTTTTCATGTTTTTTTCGCCTCTTGGTTCATGGCCCTTCTCTGGATTTTACAAGGCTAGAGAATGTCATGCGGTCGAAGCTTGGTAACAGCATGTATTATGGGAGCGAGGGATAATAGCCATGAGACGTGCCCCATGACTGAAACAGTTTTAGTGCCTATACTGCTAAAACGACTCCACTAAGTTTACTGTTGAAACAGTTTCTAAGGAAGAAGGCAATGAATAGTTTTTTTCCCCCTGAAACGGCTCATTTTCCCATTCCAATGGCTACTTTTGATTTGATCATTGGAGTTTTGAAATTTTGTAACAAGCACTTAGATAAATTGTAATTGGACCCCTGGATTTTATCGTCATTTACAAGATAATCCTTTTTTAATAAGTTAATTCAATTCTTAATTGGCTCTAAATTTTAATATTTCTTCAACTAAACTCCTAATTTCATTAATTAAACTAATTTTAAGTTTAATTAAGTTTCAAAACTTATCAGTTATTCAATTAAGCTTTTAATTTGATTAATTAAACTAATAAAAAGTTTAATTAAGTTCCAAAATGTTCCATTTATGTTATCTTGACCTAAATTTTAATTTATTCTTTATTTATTTTATTTTAAATTTTATTTTACCTTTTCATCATTATTTTATTTATTTCTTATTTCTTATTATTTTTTATAAATAAAAAATAAAATAAAATAAAATAAAAATAGTCAAAAATTGGGTTATGATGCTACGGAAGTTATGATCTATATTAAGAGATCTTAAGTTCAAATTCTAAAAAAAAAAAAGAATTTAGAAATTGGAAAAAGGGTTATCCCTCATTGTACATGCTAAATCATCAAAGCATTTTGTAACTGTAACTGTAATTATAATGTAATTTGAGCTGAGAAAAAATTCTAAGGATGCCATGGAAGTTATGACTTAGATTAAGAGATCTCAAGTTTAAATTTTAAAATAAAAAAGAGTGAGAATTTAGAAATTGACAAAAAGGTTATCTTTCATTGTCAGGCTAGATCCATTAAAGCATTGATTGAGAAAAAAAAAACAAATTCAAAAAATATTTTAAAAAGATTAATTCTATCGTAATTTATGTATATAAAAAATAAATAATGAAAGATACTATTATTAACCAAAACTAAATGAGGAGGTAAATTTATTGTTCATCTTCTTAAAGCATTATTTATTGAAATAGTATTTTAGTTTTTTTAATTGATTTATTTTTAATTTTATTATTCAATATTATATTTAATAAAAATTTAGTTTTATAATTTATTTTGGTTTAATTTTTATGAGATTATTTTAATCTTATAATTCAATGTATTCGTTTGACATGTTAATCCTAATTAATTCAAGTTTTTTTGGATTTTTTCAAAATTTTATCTTTAAAAATTGAATTTATTATAATTTAAACTTCATGTTTTGTTTTAATTTGTTTTTTATGAAATTATTGTAGTTTTATAATCTAGATTATATATTAGATAAATTAACTCAAATTGACTTTGATGTAATATATTGTTATTTCAATTTTAAAAAAGTTTTTTATTTTAAATTAAACTACAATTTAACCAGTCATTTGAGTTTTTTTTAATCCCACTAAGTCACTCTAGACATTTTTGGTCAACCATAACACACTTCGGACACATCTAGTCCCATAACACAGGACAATAATCCAGTATTTGCTATACAACCTTTATTACTCCAGTTGTAACCTTATAGAGGAACGGTAGAAGATAGCACCTTTGTTTATCATAGCAGTGAGAATTAGCGTAACGGTGCGTGTGCGTGTGTGTGTGTGTAAAAGAGATGATAACTTCAATTACAGGATCCGTATGTGTTCAAAGATGTTCAATTCACAAACCAAAGCTCTTGCTCCTCTGCATGAAACTTGAATTCTATAGAAAGACAAGCGGATGAAGAATGAAGAAGAAGAAGAAGAGGTAGAAAAGAATAAACCGGGGAACAAAGATGATGAAGAAAGGAAAAGACTAAACCACTGGAAAAAGGTAGAAAAGCAACCAGCACTTCAGTTCATGCATTTAAGTTCATGCATTTAAGTTCATGTATTTGAATCTGAAATTAGTAACACAGCTCCTCCAAAATTTTCAAATAACAGGGAAAAAAATGGTGGGACAATTTCTAAATGTCCTCGTAGAATCTCCAGGGGACTTCACAAAGTTTCTCATTTTTCACAAAATTCGTTGTCAGGCAACAGTTTGTGAAAATTCCCAGAACACCTGTCATTGAAAAATTATTAGTTGCTAGTGATAGAATGGTCAAATCTGCAATACTGTTTAACGTTTGAGCAATTATAACATGCTATCATAGAAACAACTACAGATGAAGCCAAACAGCTCAAACTGTTGTCGTTTTTTAAAATAAATAAATCAGACATTACAGTAGAGAAGAACCTGCTTGAGAACCATTCGACAATACTCTCTCTCTCACCATAAAGGTATGCAAATTCATGTGGTACAATGTCCCTCTAGTTTCCATAATACAAATTCGTACGGATCCAATGTGGGAAAAGGAACTTTATTTATCTCCAATCCAAATGTGTTCCTGAAAACATACTAGGAAGATTCTCAAGCATCCTTAATGATCAAATTCATTCCAAGGAATTTAGTTTCTTTTCATATAATTTGGCCCGTCGGAGAGCATCCAAAGCTTCAGCTTGCTTCCCTGCACGTTTCAAATTTACTGCCTTTACCTTCTCTGTCTTGATCCGTTCTTCCAACTGATTTCTTTCCTGGCTATTTTTTTCACTCTTGGTAGGACTAACTTTTGCAGGCCCTGGTCTCTCTGAACTTTGTGATATAATATTTCTATCTTCAATACCAATTGCTCTCAAGGCAGATAGAAGTTGGGGATCGAGAAGATCTTCAACAACTACATCATCTACTGGCTCTGCTATGTTGACAGAAGACTTTCCAGAATCATTAGAAGATATTTCATCCAACTGGGCTTCCAAAGCCTTGGCCAATTCAAGCTCAGCTTCTGCTTCTTCCACCTGGCCTTCTCTTCGCAGCTTTAGGGCCTGACGTTTGTGGCTCAGTGACTCCTGTTGCAACTTAAATCGATCACGCCCAGACAGTGGTTTTGGAGAAAATTTTGGGGCACTGGGATCCTTTTGTTGAAGAGGAGGAGCATTTGACACATATGTTGACCCATCATGGGTACCCCTTACAGGCTCAAGGGTCTCGACCTCAAGACTCTTCTCCAACAGCTTTGCCTGCCGAAGTTCCTCTCGAGCCTCTGCCAATTTCCCTTCTCTCTTTAACGCAACTGCCTTCCTCTTGCGAGCCAAAACTTCTTGTTGAAGGGCATTTATGTTGTTCTGGGAACCCAATCCCTGAGCAGAATCTGTTTTATCAACATGGGGCTCCTTGCCTGAATGAAATGTTTCTTCTCTCTTTCCAGTTCTAACATTTTCTGTGCTTCCAAGATCCATAGGTGCATGTATCATGGAACCCATATGAACATGGGGATCAGGAAAATGGAAAACATCAGAAATAGAATTGGCTTCTCTGTCCTTGCTTCTGAGATTTTCAAGCCCACTTCTCAAGGAGCCAACATGAACATGAGGCTCAGGCAGGCAGGACATATCAGAACCAAAATCGACTTTATCTTCAAGTTTTCTGGCTGGTATTTGAGGACTACTCCAATTATCACCAGTCAGCAAATCCATCAGATTCATAGACTGATGAGGTGGAGGAAAGAACTCAGTGCCTTGATTTATTCTCGAGTTACTTAAGGATCTTATTCTTGAGTTACTTAAGGATCCCATTTCATCCAATAGATCAAGCTCTCCTACAGATGGACAGTTGTCTTCATTGATCTCAAAAGGCACTGGATTGACAATATCAGGACTCCACGAGGGAGGAGCAGTTTTGTCACTTCCCTTTCTTCCTAAACCAGGGAATGACTCGATAACTTTATCATTAGGATCCACTGCTGCTGCCGCCGATGCCAATTTTTCAATCATTTCCACTGCATTGTTCACATTATTCTGCTTTACATGGTTATTCAATGATCCAGTACCCTGATATTTTTTGTCTTCAGAAGCATCAGGGAAGAGCTCCTTCTTTGGAGCTTCCAGATCATCTATTTGGGACTCTAGTACCTCGGCCATTTTCAACAATTCCTCAGCTTCCTGAGTTTCTCCATTACGCGTAAGGGAAAGGGCCTTTCTTTTCAAAACCAAGAGCTCTCTTTGGATTTCACCTTTGCTTCTTGGTCTGGCAGCTGAAATGCTGGAAGAGAGCAGAATTGCAGATGGATCAGTTGAATGCATCAAATGATCCAAAACTTGTTTAGATGACTTTGCTTGCACGGTTACAACTTCAACTTCATCATCCTTCCACCCTAAATTCATTAGCATTGGGAGCAGTGATGGGTCATGCATATCTTTTTCTGCAACATCATCTACATCTCCTTCCTCTGCTGCACTGCTAACAGGTCTGACAATTTCATCCTTGGGCTTGTTAGACTCATTCTGAATTTCTTTCTTCGGTGTTTCCATCTCTGCAATCTGGGTCTCCAAAGCTTTTGCTGCTATAAGCACTTCCTCTGCCTCGTCAATCTTACCTTCACGTCTTAAAGTAAGAGCCTTTCTTTTCAGGCCTAAAAGCTCTCTCTGTATTTCACCTTTGCTTCTTCTTGGTGTCCTCAATGAGATACTGGATGCAGACTGAGTGTCTAAAGTATTGATTGTTTGAGTAGAAAGGTTATCACTTTCCTTAGGAGGGTTAAATGGAGAGTTTGCATGCTCAATGTCATCATCTTTCCAACCTAAGTTTCTTAAAAGTGAAAGGTATGCTGGGTCATGCATATCTTGATCTGTTACATCCTCCTCCCCTTCTCTAACTGGTGGACTTCCAGAAATACTAGGATGTTCATTTTCCAAATCTGGGTTCTTACTCCCAACAGCCACCTGTTTCCCTTTGACATTTGAAGCATTGTCCATCTCTTCAAGCTGCTGTTCAAGAACCTTGCCTTTCTTCAACTCTTCCTCTGCCGCATCCAATCTACCTTCCCTTTTCAAAGCAAGAGCCTTCTTTTTTAAAGCCAAGAGCTCTTTCTGAACCATCAATCTACTTTTTGGTGCAGGTTTAGAATTCACATTGCTCTTTGCATTAGTATTTTGGGAAGGTGAACTTTTCATCATTCTTGTGGTATCATGTGCAATTAAGCTGCCCACTTCACCTCCTAAGCTTTCAAGGTCCCTCTCAAGCAACTTTGCCTTCTTTAGATGAGCCATAGCCTCTGCAACATTGCCAGCTCGTTTGTGGTTAAGTGCTTCTCTTTTCAGTGAAAGAATTTCACTTTGTAGAGTTTCCCTATCAATTGGGACAGACTGTGTAGCAGTGGTTTCCAAAGTATCAGAATCATCAGTCCAGCCTAATGATTTAAGTGTAGCAGCTAATTCTGGATCCACCAGATCCTCATGTGTCACTTCAAAGTTACCATCAACATGGAGATCATCAGCTGTGCCCACAAGGTGATCAAAATCAAAATCATGACCCTGCTCATCCTCAGCAAATAGTTTGTCTTCTTGATCACTGTCCATGCTAGAGATTAAAGCAGATATCTCATCATCAGAATCTTCATTCACACCCAACAACTCCTGTTCTTCAAGCTGCTGTTCTAAAACTTTTGCTTTCTTCAATTCTTCCTTGGCTTCAGCAAGCTTTCCTTCACGTTTCAAAGCTAGCGCCTTTCTTTTAAGTTCAAAAACCTGGGTTTTGTCAATGCCACTGCTTCCAGTGTTCTTATTAGTTCTACCAGAGATTTCTCCAAGAAGAGAAGACAGTTCACCCTCCAAACTCATTTTCACCAGTTTTTTGTCTTTGTCATGGAGATCCATATCAGACCACCCTAATTCTCTGAGTTCAGCAGTAAAGTTGTCCTTTTCATTGACTTGAGCAAGGCGTTTACTTTTTCTGACAGATTCTTTGGGGCCGTCTTCATTCGGAATCTCAACTACGTTGCTAGAAGACAAAACCTTCCGACGATTTTTTCTAGTAGACAATTCCAAAGCATCAGCCTGCCTCTCAAGCTCCTTTCCTCTCTTAAAGGCTTTCAAGGCCTCCTCAGACTTCCCCTCAGCTTTCAAGATTTTATACCTCTTCTTTTCATCCAAAGCTTGTTGATGCAATCCCTCAGGGGTGGTTGATCCCACCTCACTATATACATGATTGCACTCATCCACAGAATGACTTCTATGTATTTCTCCTCCACCATCCAGAGCATCAACTTGTTGAGTATTTGAGTAGGAAGCACAGCTACTTGCCCTTTGAATGCTAGAAAACATGTCAGTGTTGGACTGTCGTCCTGATGAAGAAGTTTCCTTTCTATCATTGCCTAGAATCTCATTCAAAATTTCATCCTCGTTCTTTGCCATCATTCTTGAACTTCCTACACAAAAATCCATCTAGGTTTAGACAAAGGTACCATTTAAAAAGAAGATGCATTATATCTCACTGTGCACATATTCATGAACATCAGACAGTGTGCATTTGCATGTCCAAACATCATTTCATGAGCTAGAGAAATGAACTTCAACACAAACTAACAGATTTTCCAAAGCCAGGGAAAGAACAAAGGACACTAAAAGTAACCTTTCTACAAACTTGAGTAGCCAAACAACAATCCTTAGATATATTGAATGAATGAAGAACTAGAAGGACAGAGAATTTTGCAGTGATGCAATGAGTAAAACAGTACATGAATGGGCTATGTGATGGAAGGAACATCAATGATCATAATCAAAAACTAAAAAAATACCTTTCCCAGCTCTATTCTTGTGTCCGTACCGCATCTCAAAACGTACAGCCTCTTCTAACTTTTTACAAGGATCACAAATACGCACAGAAGAATCACCTTGACCTCGCAAAACCATTCTTTGCTGAGTACAATTGCCACAAAACAAACCTCCACATCTTCGGCAATGATGCTGCAAATCCAATTACACATGAATCAGTATTTCATAAAGTCTAGACAAGATAAAACCCATATGGAAATCAACAGTCATATCATTATAAAATCCGATAAACAAGCTTGCATGAGTACTAAGAACCAATAATAAACTTATTATAGATTTTTAACATACAAAATGAAATCCAAAGCTAAAATTTATGACAGTTGATATCTACAACAAGCACAAGACTAATAATTATGAAGAAGCTCAACTTATGATCCAAATATTCCTAACTAAGCTATAAGTGATCATCATAACATAGAAATCAAAGAATGAACAAATCATGATCAAGCGATTATACAAAGAGAGAACTGAAAGAAGACATTTTGAGACATGGGTATTGAAGAAAATATCAAAAAAGATTGAAAAGGTTCAATTTTTACTTTAATAATAATTTTTTTTTAAAAAAAACACCTTGCGATTGATGAAAGTGAACTGAGAAGAGCATCCCTGACAATGTGAAGCATCAGCTACCCAATCACTCCCTCTCAATGATGGCCTTGCTGGTAGTCTAATCTTCTCCAACATCTCTCTTTAAGTATAAATACAAATACAGATCAATCTCCACCTCTTTTCCTCGTTAATGGTCAAGAAAACATCAAAGAAGAAACAGGTCAAAAGGGCTATCTGGGTCTTATTTATGTGCTGTATTAATGGAGAAGTAAATGAGGTAATGCAAGTTTTTGACTTTCTACGTTTCAGACATGAAGGAGTTGATGAAGACGAGGAGGAAAGGACTTCGTGTTCGGTCGATTAAAAGCAATTACCAGTACGAACGACTCATCTTTCATTTTACTGCTTATTAATTATTGGGTGGACTTTTTTTTTTTTTTTCTTGAGATAGTTGGATAAAATATATATTATTTATCCTATGAGTTAAACATTAATGAACCTAGTATTTTATAATTACATTTTCAAAATATAGTATTGTCTCTGTGTTTCAATTGAATTATCACAAAATAATTTCAATATCATCTTTAATAATTCAATAGCTAATGGAATTAATAGGATTTTTTTATTTTATTTTTATTTCCTTTATATCTATTTTATATATTTAAATTAAGAAATTTGAGACATAATAATAAGCAAAACAATATATCAATTGTTATATCAATAAATATACTAATATAATAATTAATTTGTTAAATTATCCACAACTATGTTAATATATCAGTTGGTGTACATTTTCTAGAATTACATTGTAGTATTGGAAAAAAATATAGTTGACCTCTTAAAGATTTGATAAAATATCTTATATTATAGTATCTTTAAAAAAAAATACACAAAAATCTTTTTCTCTTAAAAAAAAAGACTTTAATGAAACTCAAAAGGTGAACTCACTATTGATATTCGTTTATTATTCACATAGAAAAATTCCCCTGTTTTGAGAAATATAAAAATAATATCGAAAAGGTTTAGAATGTTAATATTTTTTTCAATTTATAAATGGTGGCCACTAGCTAGATGGTTGCTAGTATTGGATTGGTAGTGGTATGGTACCAAACATATCCTAATTTAAATTGATATGGATTTGAATTTTCAAACTGAGATTCTAGGGTTATTGTTAAAGAGTGTTTATTTTTATTATTGATACTGTTTTTAAAGTAAATTACAAGAAGTAAATGTTTAATGATTAAGAAAATATAATTTATTTAACAAGTAACTTATTATATTTCACGTTTCAAACACAGGTCAATAGATAGCAATTTCGAGTTGCATCTCTCCTCCTCCCCGCCCAACAACAGTCTTACTGTTTATTTTTGTAAAAGTGAATATTCACCCTCCACTATACATAGACAATGAATAATATTCATGTCTTTATTGTTTTGAACAATGGAAAATATCTGTTCTGGCCGGACGGGATCCAATTTAAATTTTTTTTTATTTCGATCAGAACAGATCTGATAAAAAAATTTATTTTTTTAATTATATTTTAGTTAAAAAATTAATATTTAATATTATTTAATAACATTATATAAATTAGAAAAAGATTGTATAATGACATAGCATTTACAGATTTACAGAATTTACTCAATTTAAAAAGTATTTTTTATCAAACATATTAAATTATTTTTTATTTAAAAATCCTTGGAAACTTAACAATAATAAAACGGCAAAATGCTTCTTTATATATATATATATATATATATATATATAATTTTCTAGAAAAATTAAAGAAATAAAAGGGTATCTTTCTCATTAATATATTAGCTATTTATATATAAACTCACCATGTTCAATCGAGTATCAAGCAATCTTAAATTGTCATCCATACACTATTTGAGTTCAAAAATGTGTTGAAATCTTAAATTTAGGATTTGAATTTTATAATTAATTTGGTAATATGAAGTTGAAAACTCAGGTGCATCGTATAATTTGACACTATGAATTAAGGACTTCTCTCGTAAGCCAAGTAGAACTGTATGTTTATGTTAGTGGAACAATTTTAAGTAAGAATTATATATAAGAAGTACTTTTAGGGTGTGTTTAGTAATATAAAATGATTATCTTTATTTTTTAAAAAGTTTTTTCCCTTTTTTAATGAAAAACGTGTTAATTTGTTGAAAATAAAAATGAGTTCTTTCCACTAAAAAAGCTAAAAACAACACATCAAAATTACAATTATTTTTTATAAAAAAACTCAAAACCATAATTTATAATAGTAATCTTAATAATTTGTATTTGTTATAATCTCATTCTAGAATATTAATTTTATTTCATTCAAATTAAAAATATATATGAAAATGTTATATTGTTAATTCAATAGAAAAACTTTATATTAGATTTATAATAAAAGTTAAATTTTTAATACTAATTAAATATGAAAATATAAAAAATAATTTTAATATTTTACATTGCTAAAAAATTGCTTATATATAAAACAAAAATTGTATCATTTATTTTTTTCTTTATTTGAAAAAAAAAATGAAAAACTATGAACAACCTGCTTTTTAAACTTGATATAAATTTGAAAATTTTAAAAATTATTTTTTAATTCTTGGATGGAGAAATATTATGTTTGAACATAAATTTTCAATTTTTCAGAAAATTAAAGTATTACTCTGTTTTTAAACAATAAGTGGGAAACCTTAGGTTTTTTTAAAAAAAATGAATGATGAGAAGTTTATTAATAGTTGATATAACCATTAAAAGCAACAAAAGAAAAAAACAGGGTTAGAGTTTCAGGCTACTTTCAAGCAAGTTATAACAAAGAAACTAAAACAGTTTCTCTGTTAACTCTATAACTGTTTAATTTTTGAACCAGGTTTTTTAATAAGTTTTTGAAAAGGTCAAAAATAGTTAAAATGCCTAGAAAATATAATTTTAATATATTTATATTATTTTTAATATTTTCAGTATTTTTTTAAAAGAATTTAAATTTCAAAAAAAAATTAAACATGTTCAATGTGATTTTAAAAATAATTGATTTTTTTATTGAATTGATGTTGATATTATTTGTTTTTTAAAAATAAAAATCAAAATTTGTAAAATAAAAAAAAAATTAAGTGACCAAGTCTGAGTATCTAGAAACATTAGAGCATCTCCAACGCATGAGTCAAATGAAGAGCCAATTGTTAAAAAGTGTACTTTTAGCTTTTACTTTGTCATTTTTTACTCCAACACAATACCCAAATAAATAGCTAATTTGGCTATTTGATCACTGGCCAGCCATTTCTCTGTAAAAATGGCAAAAACAAATAATTGTTGGCCACCAACTATTTTTATAGTTGTTGGCTAATAGCTTTTTTTTTTCTCTTTAAATACAGGAGGAATTTTTTTTAAATGGAAGAGAAAAGAATTTATAGATTTTAAAATTTTGTATTGTGCCTCACCCTTCTCTCAAATTTAAAAAAACAAGAATAACTTATTCTTTGGTTAATGAATAATATCGATTGTGTTAATTAGTTGAAATTAAAAAATATGCTTATTTAAAAGCTTTTTCTATTTTCTCTTTTATATCTCTTGATTTTTTAGAC
>NW_011500122.1:229212-274297 GCF_000495115.2 Populus euphratica
TGACATATTTAAAATTTATTTTTGATTGTCTATTTTAATTTGAGATCAATTATATTTTGTCTTGTTGAAAATACAATTAAACTAGTATATCAATTCTCTTTTAATTCCAAAAAATGGTCAAATTATTATGTTAGAACAAATAGGATGCAATGCTTATTATTAATTCATATGTATGAAAACTATAAAATCACTAGACATTGAATGTGAGCTTGTTTTACACTTTTTTATAAGGTTTTAACTTGAGTTTTCTTTTTAAATATAGATGGATTCAAATTTTTCAAACTCTTTTACTAACTTTCTTATGAGTGAGTCAGAAGATATTCTCTCTCAACCAAGTGATTTTAATCAATTAATTGATAACTTAACATACTCAAATTTAAATATCCATTCGGTAAAAAAATCACAAAGAATAAAAAATTCTCACCATAGAAAGATTGTTTTTTGTTTCTGCATAACTAAATACAAGCAAGGATCTAATTACAGGAGTTGAATAATAAACAAAAGAGTTTTGGGCTCGCGTACATATTTACTTTATAAAGAATGGAGGAAACTTGAATAATCGTTTCCAAATAAGCATCTCAAATAAATGGTAAGAAATAAATAGAGAAGTCGGTAAATTTGTTGGATTTGTTACTCAAATTGAAAATCATCAGCAAAGTGGAATGACCGAAAAATCAAGGATAATTTTAATATTCATTTCTATGTTAAATTGTTTAACACATATTTTAATATTATTTATTTTATTTATTTTTACCAGATTAATAATGCTCAACAAATGTATGCTTCTTACGTTGGCAAATAATTTCAACTAGAACATTATTGGGTCATCTTAAGAAAAGAACCCAAATGGCAACTTGAGTATGCAAGTCAACATAAAAGGTCAAACAAGAAACAAAAAAGTCATGTCAATGCAAGTTCGGTTTCATCAACTCCATCTACCCCTGATTCTGTTAGTTTAGGAAAAGATGGTGAACCATTGATTTATCAAGATAGACCAATCGGTCAAAAGGCTGCAAAGGAACAACTTAAACATAGACAAGGAAAAGATAAAGTTGAGAGGTAATTGCAACGAATCTCTTACAACAATTCAGGAATATTATAATTAAAATTGAGGATCAGAAGAAGCAAGACAAGAAAATTATGTTAGAGCACCAAGCCATGATTTAACAAAATCAAGAGAAACAAGAATTGGACAGGATTGAGAAAGAAGAACAAATTATAAAAATGAATATTTTTAATTTGGATCCAATTTCTGCAGCGTATTTTTAAAATTAAAAGTTAGAAATTATGCAAAAGAGGGGTTTTAATTTTTAATGAACTTTGATTGATTTATTGTAATGTAATGTATTTTTAATTAAATATATAGAAAATTCTTGGTTATTTTAAATATATTGTTATGAAATTGATATCAATTCATAATACTTTTTTAAAATTCATCTAACACTTAACAATAATAAGTAGGATTAATTAACTTAAAAGATAACCACCATAATGAAAAAAAAAAACATAAAAAACTTGAAAATCATGATAACATAAGAAGTTCAAATCTAAAAATTCAACTCGTTGCCATATTGTTCCCACAAATGTTCAATCAAATCTTCTTGTAGTTGAGAGCTAGTTGCTCTATCTCCAATTCGATTATGAGTTTGAAGCAAATCATATAGTTCTGGTATTTCACCATATGACACTGATATAAAGGAATTGACTTCATGTTCATGGTTAAATCCAAGGTTCGTTGCTTCTTCATCCTCAATAATCATATTATGCATTATTGTGCAAGCTTTCATAATATATATAAGCGTTTTTTCATCCCAGTATTGAACAGGTCCACGTACAATTGCAAAACAAGATTGGAGCACCCCAAATGCTCGCTCCACATCTTTTCTTGCAGACTCTTGCTTGCTTGCAAAATATTTTCTCTTTGCTCCTAATGGTCTTGGGATTGTCTTAACAAAGGTTGACCAATTAGGATAAATCACATCTGCTAAATAGTATCCCATTGTATATTCATGCCTATTAATTATATAATTGACAGGAGCAGTACGACCTTCAGCAAGTGCAACAAAGATAGGTGACTGATCAAGAACATTAATATTGTTTAATGATCCAGACATTCTAAAAAAGACATGTCATAACCAAAGATCTTGTGAAGTCACCACCTCTAGAATTACAGTTGGTTCACGACAATGACTAGTATATATCTCATGCCATGCAATTGGGCATTTCTCTCATTTCCAATGCATACAGTCAATGCTTTCTAAAATCCCTGGAAATCCACGCTGTTCTCCAATTGATAATAATCAACAAATATGAGCCTCATTTGGTGCCCTTAGATAATCACCAAAAACTTCTACGATTGCTTTTACGAAAGCTCTAAGACTTTCTATGACAATGGTTTCTCCAATTTGAAGATATTCATCAGTAAGATCTGCAGAAATACCATATGCAAGTATTTTGTAAGCTGCAGTTACCTTTTGAAGGTAAGATAAACCAAGAATACCAAGAGGAAAGGTAAGATAAACCAAGAACACCAAGAGGATCTGTTTTTTGTTTGAAATATGGATTATGAGCTTCCATTGCATTTGAGAATCAGAGTTCTAGTTTGCTAATACGAGAATCGGAGTCCCGAGTTTAATATCTATGCTTCAACGACTTTATTCTTCTTCTTCTTATTCCCTGATTTTTGCGCCTTAAACAGTTAGATACCACCCTATTTACCTCTCATGTGAGGAACTTAATATTGTGGTTTGTTGCCATTCTAATAAACTATATGGCATGTTAATGATTCAAGTAGTATTATATTGTCCAAAGGACAAGCAAATCTCAAGTTACTTTCTAGCATGATGGCTCATGCATGGCATTTCTATGAAATAGCACTGATATTTGCTTAAAGTTGGATGGGTTCAAGACCTCAAGTTTGCTTGATTTCAAAGAAGTGCTTTAGAAAACAAATCAAAAGTATAGATTAAGGTGCAATTAGAATTGAACATTTTCCTTACTATCAATCACTTCGAGGATGCCAAAAGATCAAATTCCGGGTAGGCCAATGGAAAATGAAAGTGCTTACATGTTTTGATAAATTTGATAAATTCCCTGCAACATTTTCTTAGTGGTGGTGATGCCAAAGTCTTGTACGAGGATTGTGCTGTCCTAATGCAGTTCAATTCACTCCCACTCTGCTAAATATGTGCTCTGCACCGAGCTTTGCTAGAGTGAAAGAAAGAAACAAAGAAATTGCATATTTACATCAATCCAATTTTCATCCTGTATACACAATTAGCCAAGGCATAATGTGAAAATCACAAGAATCTTGAAGCCTAATTCCTATCATGAACAAAGTTTCGGCAATGATCTAGCCTTTCCAGGGCCATGCAATCTTGATTTTGCACAAACTTTCTCCAATTCTGTCACCTTTTTCTGCATTCCTTGCAATCTGGTTTCATGATTGTCAATCTCTGAATGTCCATGCTTTCTTGCATAAATAAGGATTTGATCAAAGCCCTCTTGTTCTTCCATGGCATTGCTATGAAACTTCGATTGGCTTGAGACTTTGAAATGAGATAAGTGATTATGGATTAAGCTATTGAGCTTGGATTTCTGAGTAATGAAACTTTTGAGTGTTGATCTTGGTGGAAAGTTTGAGTTTTGAGCAAGGTGTTTGGAAGCTTCTGCCGAGAGCTTATCATGGTTGACAAAAGAACACAGTCTTATCTTTACCTCTTCACATAATTGAACATGGACCTGTGTTGAGCCAAGTCATTCCAAGCATTCCAAATTTGAAAAGAACACACATAGATTGGCTCAGACAAAATTTAGATATCTTTATGCTTTTTTTGCTTTTCAAATGCCATAAATTAACTAGCATACCTGGAGATACATCTCAATGGCTTGATAGAGTCTGTCACTGAATTCTCTAGCAGAATCTGGCAGAACCATTATCAATGCTGCAAACTTGGAAGGTTTCAGAAGGATATCTGGAGCTACTTCTATAAGGTACGAATCCATCAAGCTAGCAACCTTCCTCAATTGATTTCGAGACATCGTTGAACCTTCAAGGAAAAATGCTTTTAAGAGCCTCAAAACTAAATTCACATCATGCACATGATGGTTCCTGTGTGGAGATGGAACAAGTAGATGATCCAAAGTTGCTTGATCTATTATTGAACCAACCAGATGCTCTAACTTGAGTGCATGAAACTTGCTTATATTTTTCAACCTTGAGACTGCTAGTAGAATATCAAATAAGCCTCTGCAAGAAAGAGAGCTCCTATCAAGCAGTGAAAGCAGATTGATTGCAACCTCTGTGATTTTGCACTTCTCAGATGCTGTGACACTGAAATATCTCGATTTTAGGCGAAAAACGATGAACTTAAAAATGGTAGCATGATCTAGTTTCTGGGACATCATCATCCTGATTACTTTGTCAAATGAATTAACATTCAAAACCAAAAGATCTTCAAACCACCAAGTTGTTTGAGACCAGTTGTTTCTCGTACTACAGGTGCTGCTTGTATCACATGAGAACTGAAAACTGGAATTGTTTGAAGAACATGTAAATGGGCTTGCCATAGTTGGCAAAGTAAGCCTCCCTACAAGGCAATCCAAGACTTTATCAAGCAAAAATGAAGAATTTATAGTAGGAAGTAAATCTTGGCACAGTTTAAGGGCTTGTAGGAGGTCAGACCAAGTCCAGTAGTTGATCCCTTCAAGAAATTTCTCAGTCTGATCTACTAGATTAAGATTTACTGAGCTATTACTGCCCATCTCCATGTAATGAGCAGCATGGTTTAGCAGCACAATGTTAGAAGGAGTTATCTTAATGGTGCCATTGTTGTAGCAAAACCTTGCAATGAGCTCGAAACCATATGCACCTCCTGGAAAGTTGTCAACTATTACTTTCAATTTTCTTGAACCATCAGTCAAATCACCAAATAATTTGCTGAGCCTATCTGAGAAGGATGAAAGAGTTTTCTGAAAAAATTTACACACAAGATGACCACATGGTTAAAACAGAACATTTACCAAATTCCTGCAACAAACTCAATGAGAAACTGAAAGTTGAAAACAAAGCAACAAGAAGTCAATGAAACTTTCCATGACCAAAGTAGCCAAAAAACTAGAAACCTTGACAAAAAAACACCTTGTTCATTGGATCCTTCTAATCCCAAACAGCTACCGACAAGAGAAAGGCATTTAATGCATAAAACAGAACAGTGAAACACTACTCGAGGACATTGTTGAATCTTGCATTTAGTGGAAACTACGGCAAAATGTTGAAGACCCTATTACAATTTGTGGAAAAGAACAAAAGCTTGGGTGAAAATAACAATTAATGGAAACTTGAAATATGATGAAAAGCCCCACACCATCGTTCAGTGGTTTTAGATTAGATAGACGAGAGGCAGGCAGCAGAGATATTTATTGAGCATAAGAATTAGTAGAAAATTCAGTGCAGAAACCACCACGAATATGGATCGAGAGACCTTTATAGACGCGAAAGGTAGGCAAGGCTAGGTAAAGCAAAGCGGAGTGTTCTTACCTTGTCCACTAAGAAAATTTCTTCTCCATTGACATCAACTTCAAGAATGTAGCGAACTTCCATTGTTGGCCGAAAAAAAAAAAACAATAACAGGAACCCTCTCAAATCAGACTGCCATGCAATTGAAAAGGTCTTTTGCCTGAAAAAGAGGGACTTTTCAGCTTAATCCAAAAATGATAATTGAGATATGATTATGATTATGAAGACCTCATTCTCTGAGAAGGGAAAGAGGAAAAGTAAAAAGTGGTGCCTTTGAATCTGCTGTTGCTTGGTCAATGTGCACAGAGACAATGTTTTTATAAGACGCAACGAGGCACTTTCAAAAAAAACAAGAAAATCAACCAAGACTTGGAGGAGGCAACAGACAATTTGCAAGAAAATGGGAACAATGAACTATCTAGCTCGCTATAAAAGCTCCCACAACTTTGCATACGCCATGGCGACAAGCTTTCATTACTGTTGTGACTATTGTCATCCTATTTTGGTAATTCATACAACTGTGTAAGATAAAATAGCATTATGATATTTTTCTTTATTTACATTTTTTTTTATAAAAAGAAACTTAGGAATTATTTAAACAATGGCGGACCCAAGAATTAGCTAAGGCTTACGCTCAAGAAATTACTCTCCAAATTTATTTTTCTTAAGAATTTAACTGGACTAGAGCTACACGGACTTGTACACATTAAATTCATACTCATAGGATGCTACTTGCATTGCATCAAGCAACAAATACAGAGGATCACTGATTGGCACTTGACAGTGTCAAATTTTTGCTAGTGGCATGGTGGATTGGTGGGGATGACCACGCACTTGGAGAAGCTCGAAACCCAAGGTAGTTTTCTTTGCTTTTCTTTTTTTTTGGTTTTCCTGAGTCTGACTTTCCTCATGGTTCATGGTGTTATTTTTATTTTGAATTCTCATGTGACAAATGCTACTCGACCTAATCACCTTCGCCTTTTTCCGTCACTTGCGCCGCCTATCCTTGTAGTGGCTTGACTCCAAGAGCTGCATTTCTAGTGGATGCTGGAGTTCCCCATGAATAAAACAATGGAAGAAGCAGCTGACCGGGATCCATAAATAAAATCAACTGGAAGCGCAGCATATGCGTGTTCCCTAGTTCTGTACATAAAATCCAGAAAATGATCCATTGCATGGAAAGCGAAGACTGAACTGGGCTAAGGTGAAGCTCTGAGCTCCTTCCTCGGCAGATCTTCATATAAAACCCGGTTTATCCAAATTTTCATATACCTTTGTTGTTGACTTGGTTTATCCAATTTTCCATTAGGTAGCTTTGATACATGAGACTGATAGAAATTGACAAAAACAAATTCACTTTTATGCATTGTTATAAGATCTAGAATAGCACAGCTCATTGATCTGATGAATCCGAAATCCAGCCTAAACCGGGTTTATTTTTACTAGTTTTGATAGTTTATATTATTAAATTCGGTTAATTCAGTTAAATTTAAATAAATCTTATTATATTATCCAAAACAAAGTTATCTCAATAATTTTTTTTAACTTTTTCTATTTAAAACAGAGTTTTTGAATTTTACAAATCTATAATCATGATATTAAAGCAAGCCAAACCCTAGACCAGAGCAGACAACTATGTTTTTATTGTTCTACCTCTTGATCTCCTAATACGGGACAATGCTGTCCTATCCAGTACACCTTCCTATCATATCCAATCCAGTCCTCCATCAGTTCACCGAGCCCATATTCATAGTCTATGTACAGTGTCTGATGTGATTTTATAACTTACGTTTCTATCCATGCAAGAGTTAACGCATGAAAACCAAATCCAACTGCTGTTAGAAGCTTATAACATAGGAAAAGCTAGGAAGATAAACAAGAATTTCTTTTTCCTGTTAGATTTTTTTTTTGTTTGCATAACAATCTGATCCATGACAAAAGACCAGCACCAAAAATCCCTGGAAGAACAGAGGAAACATGGGAATCTTAAATTTGAATCCCCAAGGTAGATCTTTACAGTTTCTAGATGAAACTCTATGCAGATAAGCACTTGTGCTGAGAATCAGAGTAATAAATAGCCATCGATCGGGAAAAAGGCATCCTCATGTTTCCAGGAGGCTCCTTTGGATAGAACATCGATCAGCTAATGTTGTTTATTCTGCCTTACATTTGCCTTTCAGAAATTTGTTTCTTACAAGGTACAAACATCAGGAATCTCTGTAGTTTGTGGGTGTTGATTGATAGAATGATTGAATTTGATTACCCATTTAAAACTTGGCCCCATAAAGGAAGATAGGCCTAAACAGACAGAAGGCAGCAACTGCAAGTCTTTTACACACAGGCGCGCACGCAGATCAGGGTCATTAACACCCCCATATATTTTTGTATTTCAAAAAAATAAAAATAAAATTAATTTTTTTATATTTCCAGATTATTTTGATGTATTGATGTTAAGAATATTTTAAAAAAATTATTTTAATGTATTTTCAAACAAAAACATTTTAAAAAATAATTGCTAGTATAATTCCAAATATCTTTTAAAATGTAGTTTTATTTTTAGCAAGAAATCCATTATAATTATAATAATTATAAAAGAAAATAAAGGATATAAATTTTGGTGTTGTTGTTATAGACAAAAAATCAAAAATAAATTGTGCATTGTATTATCTTCTAAGAGCCTTTTCAATGAAGCTGCTAAAGAATAGTTAAAAATAAAAAAAAAAAAATTTAATTTTGTTTTTATTTTTCATATTTTAAAAGGAAAGCTAAACAAAATGCTATAATACTTTTTTTTCTCCACAATTACTGTTTTTATATATATTTTAAAAGAACCAGAACTAATAAAATAGGGTCAACAAAAAATAAACTAATTAAATCAAACTATGTATAAAAATAAATAACATCAAAATTATTAAAAAAAATAAAAAAATATATTTATTTCATTCTAATAAAATTAGCTTTTCAAATAACTTTTTTTTATTGAAACGACAAAAAAAATTATATTTATACTATTTAAAATATAATTTTTGTCCAAACTTCTCTCTCTCTATTTATAAGAATCGGTCCATTCCATGGAAAATAGAATGTGAACAGGTATTATAGCCTTCTAAGCCTACATATCCGTGAGCTTTTTAGTTTTGGACCAGTGCTCATTCTTCTAACTCAGACAGACCTCGTTTTTTTTAAAAAAAAAACAAATGGCCCAGGAATTTTAATTGATTAAAAAGGTATATTTTTCTCCTGAATTTAAACCATTGCCGCAATTCAAATATCCATTTTAATTGTTATATAATTAAACTTAAAAAGAAATAATTAAGTGCTCTGCGGTATGAGATCAAGTATTTATGTGTGCATTTATTATATACCTTTTATAATAAAAATCAACTTTTCATTTTAGTTTTAAATTAGCATTAACAATTTTTTTTAATGATTTTCAGTTTTTTTTTTCAATTTATTTTATTAAATGCGTAATTATCCTTTTAGTTCTTAATTAAAAAGAAAGCGATACTAGAAAACGCATCAACAAATTCTAGCTGTGATGCGAGAAAAGGATCAAGTGTTTTATTGATCAGTTTCGGTAAATTCCGGGCAACCTCCGGTATGTTCTGAATGGGAACGTGCTGTCTGGAAATAAAGACGCTAGATTGCTTCAGCATAATAGCAGGACTACACTTCCTTAATATTAGAGGAATTATTCTTTGACACCACATACAGCCAAGCTAGAATTTCTCCGCAGCCAAATGCGAATCCTTCTAATGACGGTGACAAATAACTAGAACTCTTCAATTCAGCAATCCTTTGGCCTTGAAGTACTCCACAGTTTGGTCATAGACCTCTTCAATCCCATACTTGAAACTGAAACCCTCACTGATGAGCTTCTGTGAAGTGATGGCCAACTTGGCCTTGGACGGGAAATCCCCAAAACTGCACATTTTAACAGGAAAAGTTGAGAGAGATTCAGAGGCAGTATAGTTTCTATAAAATGGAAAATTTAAGGTCTAAACTCCTGAGGCTAGTAGCTTACTCAGTTGGGACTTGATACTGGGGGTATCTTTTATTCAGGAACTCTGCAAGCTCGACAACACTGGTATTAACAGCACAGCATATGTATCTACCAGAAGCAGATTCCTTCTCAGCTAAAAATATATGGGCTCTACAAACATCCTCTACGTGCGTGATTGAGATCGAGCCTGACAGCATTTGCATACCCTTCAAAGCATTTTTCAGGAATTCATTCCCTGCAATTTGTTGAAAAACCCATAAAAGGGCCACTTATCTGTTAATTTGAACAGATAGAAAACACAAACAAAATGACACATATTTTACATTCTAGACTTCTAGTTGGTTTAGCACCTGTAATCAATGACATTGACAGGTGTACGCTGCTGGGAATATCTAGCGTGAGAGAAGGACCCGTCATGAGGCTAGGGATGACAGTAATGAGATCGATGCCATTTTCTTCAGCAAATTTCCAGGCTGCCTTCTCAGCTAGTGTCTTGGAGGCAGGGTAGCCCTGCATATATATTCACATAATTTTGTCAGTGATTAAAATTCTAAAATCTGTTCAGGCATATAGGCCTGCTATACACGTTAAGAATAAGCTTGATTCAGACTGCTAATTTTGTTCAAATAGGTCTACTACTATCATGGAATTATGCAAGTAAATTGTTAATTACCCAGGTAGGTGGTTTCTCAGAAGTCAAGAACTCAACATCTGTCCAGTTCTTCTCATCCATTATCAAGCCTGTGCCATTAAGCTTATTGATTGATAAAGCTGCAGCTGAGGATGTCAAAATGACCCTTTTAACTGTTTTTGCTTTTGCACAGGCTCTCAGAACATTATGCACTCCTTGAATTGCTGGCTTTATCATGTCATTCTATATTCACAGCACAAAAAATAGAAGCAACCTCAATACCAAAAAATGCAAAATGATTAGAATTTCTAGTGACTGTATTACTAGCGTAGTTCTGAGATTTTTTGCACCTCAGGATCCTCAGAAGCAAAGTTAACTGGGGTTGCAACATGGAAGACAAGCTCACAGCCTGCTATGGGAGCATTGAAGCTTTCTTCATCAGTCAAATCTGCTCCGAATATGTTTAGGTCCCCCAGGTTTTGTAGTGCTACTAGGTGAGCAACCTTCTTTTGATTGTCTGCATACACAAAGCACTACATTGTGATAGTGTAATACAAGTTTTGACAAGTGCCTGAATAAATATAGCCATAAATTAAGAACCATGGAGCATGTTGGTAGCCCCTACAGACCACGGGACAGAACACGAAAGGACTTCTAGATCGTTGACCAGTATAAATGGCTCAAATTAGACGAAATTTTAGGCGGAGACTAACCTTTCTCATGGGCTCGATTGACTTGCCCATTTGACCATCAGGGCCAGGCAATTTAGCAAAAGGGAAAAAAAATAAAAAACTAAAGAAACGTCAGAACAAAATTCTTCATATATCTCCTAGGTCTTCACAAGAACGGAAACAAAAAGGACAAAGGAACAAAGGGCAAGCCAAGAAAAGGGAACAAGAAGGGGAAAATGAGCACCAACCTGGGTCCCTGACTGTGGTGTTCACTGCATAGCCCTTCTCAAGCAACAATTTCACAAGCAAAGATGCCACAAACCCTGAGCCGCCGATCACACAAGCTGTCTTTTTGGTCACCTGGGATGCCATGCTTGATGAAAATATTTGAATTAGCAGAGAATTCTTTCTTAAAATGTGATAGAGAATTATTGTTATGGTATTTATTTCTCTCACAGAGATGTGTCTTGATTTATAACTGACGTTTCATTTTCTAGACAACCGAGCGAACGATCCGGCTTGGAGCTACTGGGTAGAAGGTGAGCACGTGAAGTCCACCAACGACTCAAACCAATAACTCCTCCTCTATTTCATCTTTATTTATTTATTACTCCTTCAAGTTAAGAATGTAGTGATGGAGAAAAATATCTGTCGAAGGTTTAAAATGTAGCAACTTTATGTAAATATTTTTCAACCACTATCATTTACTTTTGAACCACCGTCACTTTCCAATTAAGTTGTTGTTTTTTATTGGTTGATGTCAAAACTTTTATTTCTTCTGTAAATAAAGACAACAAGAGAGTAAGTGTCTACAGTAAGTGCAAGTATAATTTTGAGAGTGAAAAAATGAAATACTAGATTTTTTTTATTTATATTGGATTAAATTAAATGTTTGTATCATTTCTGCAATAATATATAATCTATTAATTTTTTAAACATATTTAATTTTAAAAACTATATAAATTTATTTGTTTGTGTTTGCTTTCAATAATCTAGCATGGTTTAAATCTTAAATTTGGGAAGGTTTTTTCTTTTTTTTTTTCTTGAATCTTATAAAAGAATTTCATCTTTTTTTTTTCTTTTCTTATTGTATAATGTAATGAGGAACATATACATAAAAAATAGAACATATTCGATGGCAGGAGCAGATCTTGGAAAGAGGGTAGGTGTCCGTATGCCTTCGGTTAGGTGCAGCATGTCCATGATCGGTTAGGTGCTTACTCTCGGCTCCCATGAAATTTATTTATTTTTCATTTATGAATTAGCTTATTTTATAGATGAAATGGCAGACAACGATCTAACAATTTTCATCTGATATTTTAAGAAAAATGAAACCAGGCCCACATATGCAAGGCATCATCCAGTTATCTATGTACATGTAGGCAGTCCACCCAAATTATTCAAACCCAGGTCCACACGGCAGGATTGATGTTGTGGTTGTGGCCTTGGATGTCAACATGTGTGGAAAGCCATGAGTGAAAAGAACATCGTATAGATAACTTTAAAGGAAAGCATGTTCCTGCGGTGGAGAATATTTTTAAAAAATATTTTTTTATTTTAATATTTATTAAAATAAAATTTATTGTTATTTTTTATTAATATATTAATTTAATGTTTTTTCAGATTAAACACAGCTATATATAATCTTAAATGCAAGAACAAATACTATCGATTGAAAAGAAAGCAGATTTATTATATACTCGAACTTGTCCAAGCATATATAAATCATCATGAAACTTGCTATATTTTCTTTTAATACAAAGCACAATATTTATTTTAACCAAGATCCATCTAAAATAAAAGTATCAAACTATAGGGTAAACATTCTAGTTAACAATAATCTTAATACGTAGTACAATACTTTAAAAATATGAAAAAAAATACTATATCTTTCTCACGCCTGTATTTATATATTATAATTACAATTATAATAATATAACTTATATATTACTTAATTATACTTATAATAATATAATAATAATAACATATACTAAAATATTCTAAACTATAGTTTTTTTTCCTTTTTTTTTTGTTTTTGTTTTTTATGCCTTTATAGGGTTTTTTTTTTGTTTTTTTCTTTGTGTTTTTTTTAATATTTTTTTAATTTAGTTTGTTAATTTTAAATTTTTATATTTAGTTATCAGATTTTCATGACACAAATCCCAAATTTGACGGGTTAACTTGGTGTGATGGGTTAACCCTGAATTTTTTTTTACTTTTTTCTTTTTAATTAATTTTTTTGTTTAGTTTGGTTTGTTGGTGTTAATTTTTTTTCTATTTAATTATTATACTTTCATGATACGTACCCCAGACTTGACAAGTTAATCTGGTTTGATAGTTTAACCTAGTTAACCCATTAATTTTTTTTTATTTAGTTATCAAATTTTTATAACGCAAATTTCAGATTTGATGAGGTAATCTAATTTGAAAGGTTAATTCAGATTTTTCAACTAGACCCTAATTTGAAAGGTTAATTCAGATTTTTCAGCTAGACCCACATCCAAGGTTATTAGATCTGGTATTACAGTCAAACACATTTAAAATTAAATCATGTAAGTTTAATGTTATTATAAATATTACTTTTAAATCAAGTAATGCAGTCAAACTCAAAACTTTTAAATATAACCTTACTTAAAGATCTAATTCCTTTAAATTTTAGTTTTTTAATGTTATTATAAATATTACTTTTGAATCAAGTAATGCAGTCAAACTCAAAACTTTTAAATATAACCTTACTTAAAGATCTAATTCCTTTAAATTTTAGTTTTTTTATATATAAAAAAAATTAACCCGTAACATTACGTGGGTTATATAACTAGTTTTAACTAAAATACTATCGTTAATCAGCAATTTAAGGTTAAACTATTATCAATTACTTTTCTCATGTTTAACATGTAATATAAGAAAATCCTTTTCAATATTTATATTTCTAATGTTTCTTAAGGTTTGAAGTTATTTTTATCAAATCAAATATTTAACTAAATTCATGTTTGAGTAAATCATTATTACCATTTTTTTGAATCATGAAATTACAATAATTAAAATAATAATAATTAAAGACTTGATAGAAATCCCCTATTAATCTATCCTTAATCATTATTTATGAAAAAGTAGTTGGATTAAGAAAATCTGAAAATTAAAGAAAGAATATTAAAAAAAAAATTTTTTTGAATAAAACTAAATGGTAAAATTAATATTATTGTTCGACCTAAAAGCTAATAATGCCCTATTTCTTCTTCTTTTTCCCTAACTTTTTCTAGTTTCTAATTTAATTATCTTTTTTAAATGGTAATTAGGGGGCACTTTGGGTGCAAAAGGAGGTTTATAATATTTTTTTAAGTTTGGAGTTTTTTACAAATTCTTAAATTCATGAATAATCTCTTCAATTTCACAATATCTTGAGGAGATTATTATAATTTACCCTTCCATGTTATATATATATATATATATATATATATATATATATATATCCAAATATTATTATAATCAACATTTAGGAGAATGAATATTATTATAACATTTAGGAGAATGAATGCATCAGGACAGTTTTTTTTATAGGCCTATTTTAATGAAATTATTTTTATATAGCTATAGAATGGAGGACAATCCTTGAGATAAGGTTTAGTATCTATCCAGGTAATTAAGCTTTTGCTTGCGTGTCATTTATTTTCGAAAATTAATTTATATATAGTTAATGAGTGCAATTAATATGATGAACCATAAAATATAAGGCAGATCCTTTTATTTTGTTTTAATTGATAATTTTCAATAGACTTTGTATATTTTGAATTTTTTCACTCATGTGCCTTTTCTTCTTCTTGTTTTTTTTTTTTTGAAATTATCGATTGATATATATATCGGTTTTTATAAGATAATTTTTATTTAATGATTTTTTTTTCAATTAACAAAAACAATATATACATAATTCTTTATTTTTCCATTATTATTATTTTGAGCTCAGCGCACCACACCTACAAAGAACAGAATTTCATTCGTTCCTTGGCTTGAGATGAAATTGCTTTATTGACAAATAAATTCAAAAAGTCGCCCTTTCACTGTGACATTTTTATTCATCCCCTCACAGATTTCTCTTTGTAAGCACTGTAGCATTGCCTAATTTCCTACGTAATCCCTTTAGGTTTTTTTTTTTCATTTTGATCTTTAAGCTGCAGCTTCTTTTAATTTGGTCCTCATGTTTTCTTTTTTCTTTTTTAATTTTTGTTGTCTTTGATTTTTTTTTATTCTCTTTAGTCTTTGTTTTAGTGTGCACCCAAGATACGGAGATTATTTTGGAATTTAATGACATGTTGATTTTGCATTCTAAGTTTTAAATTGTTGCAAACGACACATAATTAAATTTGAAATTGACAAAAATGAGCAGACTTTTCCATTTTTAATGTTTCATGGGCGCGTGAATCTATACTTTTGACTCTTAATTTCAAAATTATTTAAAATTTGATCCTTTTTATTTTTGTATTTTTCATCTCGGTCTCGAACTTTATTCTTTTTTCATTTCAGTCCTTAAAATCTTGACGGAGTAGAAAGGCAGCAATCAGAAAATCTTGACAAGAGACAAGACTTTGGAGTGAGTTAGATCTTGATCACCAATTATTTGGATTACAGTGTATATTGATTCGTCTTCGTGAGAGAAATTTCATGGAGATGTTTTTCGAAAAAAAAGTTCAGAGCTCAAGAACTTTTTTTAGGCTTATTAGCTCACCATTTAATTAAAAAAAAAAACATAAAAATCAGGCCCATTAAAAGAATTTAAAATGAAGAAAAAATTAATTTTTTATCAAGCCCAATCCTAATGAGCTAGATATATATATCCAGCCCATTCATGCCTTTAATTTCTTAATCCTATTGTTTTTTTATATATTTTTTTTATTAAATTATTTCAATGAGGTTTAAATAATCACTCAGTTATGCCATTATTTTTAAATAATATTATCTTTTTTATTTTAATATTAACAATTACTTTCTTAATAGTTATATATAAAGTTAAATCAATAATTTTATAAATGAGAATAAATATCTTTAACATATGCAAGTTAAAATTATTAATTTATCTTGTCTTATTAAAACATTAATATTAAAATTATGATAATATTTTATTCAAAAATAAAATAAAACCATTGACAAAAAAATATTTTATGAAAAAAAAAGGAGCGCACTGCATTGACAAAGGAAAGGGATTCTCATCAGAGAAATAACGTTTTTAGCGGCACATATATGCACCTTTTATCTATCTCTTTATTTCATTAAACAAAAAAAAAATTAATTTTTAAATTCACAGCTAATTTATTTTTCATGATGCAAGAAAATTTATTCAAAATACCAGCTCATTCTTCTCTTTGAGTTAAAAAAAAAAAAAAAAAAACCTTGAAATCTCAATCGGAGCGCAGCGTGGATAATGGCTTGTAGGAACTAAATAGAGAGCATGTGGCGAAAATGACATGGAAATTCAAACGGTCTTCCATTTATTTACCATTTTGACATTCAAACGGTCTGCCATGAAAGACTGAAAAGGAATGCAATTCAAAGTTTTTTTTTTAGAAATACATTAAAATAAAAAAAATTATTTTTAAAAAATCTTCTTGACATCAATGTACTAAAATAATTTTGATTTTTTTATAAAGACTGAAAAGGAATGCAATTCAAAGTATTTTTTTTTCTAGAAATACATTAAAATAATAAAAAAAAATTTTTTAAAGAAATTCTTGACATCAGTGTACGAAAATAATTTTGATTTTTTTTATATTTTCAATTGTTTTAATGTGCTAATATAAAAATAATTTTAAAAAATAAAATATTTATTTTAATATATTTATAAATAAAAATATTTTAAATCATAATTATGTCTATAATTCCAAACAGTTTGATTCTACAGTCAGCCGCTGTGTGAGCGGTAGAAAAAACTCAAATTAATTGACTTTTGGAAGTGACCAACCCGTGCAGTGAGAGGATAGGGGACCATGCAGTGTTTAATGCACACTGAACCTCCACCAGTGGTGTCGACAGCCTCCAGATAAGTGATCGGTGGTTACCAGAAAATAAAAATCATGGAAGAAGGGACAAAATCTGCATCTCAAGGGGTCATTTCTGCATAAAAAAAAATATGAATTCCTAGGGTTTTCAACTATTTTTCTCCTTTAAAGCAACGAGAGCTCCATGCGGAGCTGCGTTCTATTAAGTATCAATTAACCCATGCCCTAAGCTTTTTTAAGACGATGGAGAGAATTGAGAAGGCCGAGACATGGGACAGATGAAGCATTATTCAATAGCATAGAATGTATGTGCGCTCATGTGTGCTGGTCCTGACGGGCATTTAAAATAATCCATAATTTCATGGCACATTAAGGTTGAACTGATCGACCAACGTTGAGCAGATGAAAGTCATGGATGTTTTTGTTTGTCGTTTTTTATTTTAAAATATATTAAAATAATATTTTTTTATTTTTTAAAATTTATTTTTAATATTAGAATATTAAAACAATAAAAAAATATAACTGTAACATGTTTTTAAAAAAATATTTTTCACTTGAAAATACTATAAAAATTCAATTTAATAATTTTTCAAGTCAAATATACTTTTAAAATGCATTAATCCGCAGTTACAAATGAAAAAAAAAACAAAACTGTAACTTAAAATTGTATTTCAAAGTGGGGAGAAAAGAATCAAGAAAATGAAAGCAGAGAAGAATTTTCATAACTTGTATTTGATCTCTTAACATTCATGATTACAAGTTACCACAAAGCAAGGAAGGAGAGCTTTGGGATTTAGCAGATACAGTTCCTCAAGTAGATGTGAATTTTGACCAGCTTTCCCAGCAAGTGAATCAAAGCCTGATTGACCTGCAATTTCTTGAGCGTTTTCCAAAGGCCTACGAACCCTTCCAGCAATAACTCTACATAGTAACAAAGCCTTTCTTACATCTTGGTTATCTTGACTTGCTTCTACAGATTCCAAGGCTCTTCCACTTGTGGAAGTAGTAAAAATTCCGACCCCAATGCCGTTGACATCTTTATCAGTGAACCCATGTCTCAAAATCTGGCATACACCGCATTTCTCCATTCTACAAAGACTAGAGGAGCCATTCAGACCAAGAGAACAAGCAACAGTTGTGCCATGGAACCTCAAAAGCTCATTGCCGTCGGCGAGACAACGCGAATGTTTCGTAGGCAGTTTGCTAGCTTTGATTTTCACCATTTCTCTATGTTCTTCAAATTGAACAAGGGTCATTTGCATGTTGTGGACCTTCAAAACCCTCTCTATAGTAACACAGTTGTTCTCAGATTGTAACCACCTTGTTCTGCAGATTAATTCTACTATCCTCCTAGATGAGTCCCCTTCCACAAGTTCAGTAACTGCAGAAGGATAATGACAAGTGGATTCTATTGGCCAATTGAACTAAAAAAATTGAATAAAAAGGACTGCTTGCTTCTAAAAAATTGAAACAGTGCTGTCAAATAAGTCCAGTTATGATCAGCAATAAGTTGATAGAAAAGACAACACAGCTGCAGCAATCATAACAATGGCAGTGACATTTCAGAAAACAGAAATCTATGAGACAAACTGACAATAAATTCAAGATTTTGACTTAAAGGGCTCTAAAGTAGACCTGTTGTCATAATAACTCAAGATTATTTCTCTTGATTTTCATCATAAGAATATGGATTTGTGCAGAAGAAAACACAAATGCAGGCACCCAAATTTTCTGAAAACCAGCGTATTAAGATGAACCTTCAAACATGTTGATTTGAATGACTCTCTAGAGAGATAAGATTGTTGTTAAAAATAACCATGAAAAACTTGATTATACACAGATTAAGAGACTGAAGTAGTTGGATTGAGGCCTCTTACCAGCATGGTATGAAAGATGATGTGCCTCATAAGCATCCAACTTCTTAAATTTTGCATAACATTTCTTGCAAACTAAAGATGGAGAACCATAAGAATCTGCATCATGAGAGCTTTTAGGCTTGGAAGATACACCGTTTCCATTACAATATATAGGAGAATCACCATGTTTCTTCCTTGAATAGCTACTTGACCTTCTGGGGGACACAATGTCATGTCCTCTAGGACGAGGTGTCCGTAGCTTAAGGATATCAACAAAGGAGGAACCACCCTTGTCACAGCCCCTGCCACCTGTAATCTTCAGTTCACATTTAGTGTCACAAAGGACTACTTCATGTGCTATAGAGTTGAGAAAATCAGTGCTTTCTAGAGATCTTGGGCTACTAGTTAGTGGCTTCTCTGTATACCTCGTGCTCCCATGAATGAACTCTCGTAGATTTGACAAGGATCTTGAACATTCAGACTTGATTGAATTTCTTGTCTGAATGCCGCTCAGATCGCTCTTGGCCCTTGGATCATGCACGTCTGATGGCTTTAGTTCGCACTTCAATGATTTCTTCAGAGAGAACCAAATTTTGGAAGGCATCCCTTCTGTTTAGACTTCAAACTCCAAACACTTCTGACAAAGCGATTTCTGTAACGTTTGAATTGCGAAAGAAAGATGGACTGTCAAGGAAAGCCGGTTCTTACAATGTTGTTTCTCTTCAGTGGACTCCTCGCCATTACTACTAGCTAGTTTCCTTTCTAGGACCAACCACCAGCCACAAAGACAGAGACCAGTTAAGAAAGCACCGGTGCAAATTGAGGATCCAGATGACAACAAATAATGAGAGGTAACGTTGCTGTAACAATATCCATCTGAAATATTGACCCAATAAAAAAAAAACTTAAGATGATAGTAAGTAAAAACTCAAAGATTATTGATTAACAACTCATTATTAAAAATTTCTTATATTGTGTCTTCGTTTTCTTTTTTTGTCTCCACTCTCTCTTTCGCTCAACAGCCAACAAAACACCTCGTGCAACCTCTTTTTTCTTGTTTTCATTTACATGGATGCTACTTTTCTCCTCTTTTGTTTTTCTTGTTTTCATTTACATGGATGCTATTTTTCTCCTCTTTTTTTTTTTTTTTAATCCTCCTCCAATCAGGGCTGATATTTTATTTGTAAATATGGTTCTTTCTCTAAAGAGTTCCACGTTTCCAGTTAGGAAAGATTATGACCTCTCAATAAGAATTTTAGAAGTATATCTTATTATTTGAAGAGGATTGACATCTATTAGTACTGATGAAAGACTAAAATGTAACATCCCAACATCTTAATATGAATTTCCTTTATAATAAATCCAAAAATAACTTCTTCTTTTTTCGGTTTGAAATAAAATTAGAATTTTCTTTGAATAAGAATTTTTTTTGTTTTTTAATTAATATATTTTTTAATTTCATTCTTTAATATTAGATTTTTTTATTAGTTATCATACTTTCATTACACGAATCTCAGATTTAATGAGTTGACTTAAATTTTTTTTCTTAATTAATTTTTTCTTTCAATATTGATTTAATCGAGAATTAAACTCCATAATTTATTTTGTTTACTTTTCATTAGATTATCTTGATCTTATGACATGAAAATAATGATTAACGGATTAAATTGAGTTAACTCAGGTTGTTTTTATGTCTTTTTTTTTTAATTTTATCATTCAACATTGGATTAGTTGGAAATTGAACTTTATAATCTATTTTGATTTTCTTTTTATGAGAATATCTTAGTTTTAAAATCAAAGTCATAGATTTTAGCATTTAAACCAGGATTAAATCAGGTTGTTCTTTTTTTTTTTCTTTCTAATAGATTATATTGGTTTTATTATTTGGATAATAAGTCATTCAACATTGAACTTACTTTTAATTAGGTTATTCCTATTTCATGATTTGGATTGCGGGTTAATATAATTGACTCATTTTTTATCTCTTATTTCCAATTGATCTTTTTCCTCAATTTCATCAATTAATATTATATTTAATTAGAAATTAGGTTTCATAATTTGTTTTGGTTTGTTTTTCATTAAATTATCTTAGTTTAATGACATGGTAATAGTGCTTAACAATTAAGTCAAGTTAAATTTTTAATAAAGATTTTTACAAGTTTTATCATTCAACGTTAGGTCTGATAGGGATAACTGAGAATCAAACTTTATAATTTGTTTTGACTTTCTCTCTATGGAGTTATCCTAGTCTCAAGATCAAAATCACAGATTTGGTAGGTTAACTTGGGTTAAATTGGATCATTTTTTTTTTATAAGATTATCTTAGTTTGATGGCCAGGGTCATAGATTTGGTGGACTAACTCAAGTTTTTTTTATGTTCTTTTTTTAATTGAATTTTTTAATTTTATCTTTTAATATTAAGCTGGTTAGAGATTAAAATTTGTAATTTTTTTTATTTGCTTTTTATTGGGTTATTTTAGTCTTATAACCCGGGTTGTAAATTTGACATGTTAAATCAGGTTGTTTTATAGATTATTTTTTAATTAATTATTTTTTCAACTTCTTCCTTCAATATTAGATTGATTAGAAATTAGACTTAACCTCAGGTTATGAATTTGATATATTAATTTAGGTTATTCAACATCAATCCATTATATTATTATTTTAATATTAAAAAAGTATCATATTGAAATTTTATTTAATCAAAAAAATTTCATAGATTGAACGAGTTATTTTTAAACTAATAAAGTTAACTGAGTTATATTAGGTAAATCATCACATTATTTAATTCTTTTCTATTAAAAAACATTAATAACATTTAAATATTTTTTATATTAAAAAATTAAATTTAACCCAAAATATAATATAGCACGAGTCAATCATCTAATACTAACTAATTCATTTCCTTTCTTCGGAGGTCTTCGATATTTTTGTGTCATAAACACTCACTTTCCTCATTTTAGAGTTCGTTTTCAATCACTCTGGGGTTTACATAAAATCTTTCACCTAGAGGACCTACTAGTTATATTTCACAAAACCCTAGTTTTAGAAGTTTAGAGATTTCTGCTTTTTGCCCCCCATGAAAGGATCAAATGTTGCTTGGAAGACAATAATTGATTAAAGGTAAGAAGGTTTTTGGCGTGTGTGTATATATATATATTAAGAGAGTAATTAATTTTGTATCATTTTGATATTAATTAAATTATGATTTTAAAAAAATTTATATATTATTTCGCTTATACTCCAATCGTATAATTATTATTGGTGTTTTTGCAACAAAAAATTAAATAAAAACACAAATATTTGTAAAAATCAATTGTCAAATTATCAAGCATTTTTGGATTGCAAATTTAAAAGACACAAAGGGACACAATACAAAATTTAATATTTGTAAAAAAATGATTTTAAAATAGTTAAATAAAATGGGTAATTAAAAACGAAAAATGACCGGTAAAAATGGATGGAGGGAGTATTAAGATAACCCTAAATTAATTATGATTGATTGCGTGTTACATTATTAGATAAAGATTCATTAGAATCAATCAAATCTCCAATCATAAATGCACAGATTGCTTATAAAGATAACACTCATTTAAAATTCACTAAATAATTCAATCCACTAGCTCTTTGTTTAAAAATAGATATTTATGACAATTGAGATGTTAGCTTAGCGATAGGAGGGATTTGTTCTCTTTTTTTACACTCGGATTTGAATTTTACTGTGCACGTATGTTATCTCTACGGTGTCTTGCATGCTTACTGGACTTGCAGGATGTTTAGTGGATCTTGAGATTAGTTATGGTGCGTGCAAATTAGCCCGGACACCCATGTAAATTAAAAAAAATAGATGTTTATGTATCAATTCAAACAAAAATAGATAAATAGAAACTATATAATAGTAAAAAAATTAAAATAAAGGAAAATAAGAAATTGATGTCATATTAATTGATTTATTCATTATTTACAAATTAGAAACTATATAATAGTAAAAAAGTTATCAATTGTGTGTTTAAAGCAATCATTATTTCCAGCTGCCAATCAACATTTCCTAGACACATTTGAGCAGCTGGTGGAGTACATTCATAAAATGAATGGCTTGCTTGATATCTCCTTAATTAATTATTGCACTCTATTATTTTCTTTCTATTTTCTTATTATTTAGTTTTTACACATCGAAATTAAATTGAGAGATGGAAATGGGGCGTGTTTGGAACGGTTCCATCAAGCTATGGGGGTTTTGTATTTACTAGCTATAAATATGCTGATGATTAAAAAAATTTATAATAATATTATTTATTATTTTATGAATAATTTATATATAGTGCTAGTATGCAAGGAATTTAAAATAGTTTGTAGTTTCCCCACTCCTCGTCTCATATCCGCCTCGGGTAGGATTTAACGAGGGCCTCTCAGGACAGGAAAGTTTGCTATCCATGTTATGAAAGTGAAAACATACAAGCCAAGCATTTACAATTATTTGTTTCATGAAAAAAACAAATTTCAAATTAATTTATATTTATTTATTATTAAAAAAATTGATTAAAAAAAATATTTCACTCAAATAAAAATTTACTTTAATTTTTAAAAAAGTATTTTTTTTTATTTTAGAGGGAAAACTCTTTTAAAAAGTTGTAAAACATTTAGAAGTATCATTTTATTTATAGATTTTATCAAATTTTATTTTCAGATTTTTTATTGCTATATATTTTATTTTGATTTTTTTCAACTTCATTCCATAAAATTTAATTTGATTTGATTTTTATAATAACTTTGCTTCTTATTTTTATTTGTTTTTCTCTTATCATTTATTAAAAAAATTATCTATCATATTTAATTCTTATTTTTTTATTTGAAATAATTTATGAAATTATATTTTTTTAATTTCATCTTTTATCTGTCAATTTTACTTTACAATGGGGATGCGGGATCTTTGGGAGGCCAACTTTTCTTGGCATTCAATCAACTTATAATTTGTTTAAGGGTATTTAGTGATTTCGAAGTAAACTTCCGAATCAAGACCACACAGAAAAAGCAAAGCTTCCATATTCATTTTCCTGTAGTCAACTCTCACACAAAATTTCTCTATAAAACCCCATCAATGAGATCTTCTTCTAACCAACCTTGTTTCACATTACTAGCCATGAAGTTGCTAAAACTCTTCTTTGCTCTATCTGCAACCATAGCTACTGTTGCAGCTCTGCAGTCAGATCATTACAACGAAAACTCAAACACGCAAAGACAACTCTCATTGGCTGAAATTCAAGAAGCTGTAACTTCTTTACGAGGGGTTGGCCGCGTTCTTGCCCAGCAGAACCTGGTAGCCAATTCGACATGCAATGAATTGCCTCGCATTTGTCGACTGAAGAGAAGTCCAGGGCCAGATTGCTGCAATAAGAAATGCGTCGACGTTAAGACAGATCGCTTCAACTGTGGAATGTGTGGCTACAAGTGCAAGTACACTGAAACATGCTGCAAAGGAACGTGTGTGAACCCATCATTTGATAAAAGACATTGTGGTGGATGCAACAAGAAGTGCAAGAACGGGGAATTTTGTGTTTATGGGATGTGTAGCTATGCATGAATGCGTCACAAACCGTGTAATTCTCTGATACAGAGTATATTTCCTTTCATGTTTCTGCGAGACTGAGTCTCTTTCTCTAAGGAACACCATGGTTCTGTTGGCTTAATTTATATTTCATTCCATCAAATTGTGAGAGTGCTTGTGATTTTACTAATCGAAGTGTAAATATGGAGAATTGCCAAAAGCATCACCTTGAAAATCTCATACTTAGGATCAAACAATGTGAATATAGCGAGCAAGTCTATATGTCTCGTTATTTGTATTTAATAGCTTTAATTATTTACTTAGCAATTGATATTCTTAACATTAAGTACTCCTGGTTCTGTTGGCTTAATTTATATTTCATACCATCAAATTGTGATAGTGCTTGTGATTTTACTAATCGAAGCGTAAATACGGAGAATTGCCAAAAGCATCACCTTGGAAATCTCATACTTAGGATCAAACAATATGAATATAACCAGCATGTATATATGTCTCGTTATTTGTATTTACTAGCTTTAATTATTTACTTAACAATTTATATTCTTAACATTAAGTACTCCTGCTGTTTTGGACAAAACGAAATTTGTATTCGAAATCAATTACTTTTTGCAGAAAATGTAAGAAAAGACGATCTGTCAACACTTCAAAATATATGTACTCTCACGTATTTCGTTGCCTTTCTACTTTGATAGTGTGGGACGCAATTAAAACTGAGTTTATCAAATATTTGAATTTTTTTATTTAAAATTAATTTTTTTATATTTTTCAATTACTTTTATGTATATGTTAATATAAAAATAATTTAAAAAATAAAATAAAATATTATTTTAATATATTTATAAATAAAAATCATTTTAAAAAATAATTATAAGATGAAATTACCAATCTAATTAAAATAAATAAATACAAAATTCATTCTCAATGAATAACAAATTAAATTTGCATCTCTTAAGCCTGATCAATAATTTTGCATGTCAGTATTTGTTTAAACTCTAGTTAATGTCACTTGAGCTCTAAAGCTATTATAATTTATTCAATTTGATTTCTGTGATTCTATTTTAGTTTTATGATTTAGGTTACAGCTTTGGCATATTAACTAGAATTATTTTTTGGTTTACGTTTTATATTGTTATCTCGATCTCATAACTTAAGCTTTACAGTTATCATAAGTTATTCAATTTGATTTCTGTGATTCTATTCTAGTTTTATGATTTGGGTTACAACTTTGATATATTAACTAGGATTGTTTTTTGGTTTACTTTTTATATTGTTATCTCGATCTCATAAATTAGATTATAGATTTGATAAATTTACTCGTGTTATTTTTTTGTGTCTTTTTTTTTAATGAATTTCTTTCAACTCCATCCTTCAACATTGAGTTAATTGTGAATTAAGTTTTATAATTTATTTTAATTTATTTTTTATGGGATTATTCTGGTTTTATAACATAGGTCGTGGATATAACAAGTTATCTCAGGTTGATTTAGGTTTTTTTTCTAATATTTTTTTCTATAATTTTTTTATAATTTTATTCTTTAACATTAAGTTGATTAGAATTAGATTTCATAATTTATTTTAATTTAATTTAGATGGAGTTATCATAATCTTATTATCAAAGTCACAAATTTAGAAAGTTGACCGAATCAATTTAATATGTAGTTGTGTGAATATTTAAAAAAAAAAGATGTCGACTTGAATTTTATTTTTTTAGTCATTTACATTTTCACTAATCATCTAAATTATTTTTAGATTTGTCAAATTGGCTGGTCACGTTTAGTCCACTCCCATGTAATTTAGTTTTTTCTTTACTAGATAAATAATTGCTAAGTGTGGGTGTTTCTTTTAACATTAAAAAAAAATAATGGAGAATAAAATAAAATTAGGATATAGCATATTGCATCAGACCTGGTAAAAGATGTTTTTGAATTAATTTATGCATTACGTATGATTAAGTTTTATATATGAATGATCTTAAATTATATCTTTTATATTGGTTTGATATATTAAAAACAAAAATTCTTCTAATTAAAAAAAAAATTACATTCTTAACTATAAAATCAACTCCACACTTATTTTTTTTTTTAGATTAACGTGGGTGTCCGGGTCAGCTTGCGCGCACCACGACTAATCCCACGGGCCCTGAAGTTAACGACCATGTAAGCCTCCAGTGGCCATCATATGAGCAACCAAGGACTCGAACCTGAGACCACAGAGGGAGCAAACCTCTTAGTCCCAAGTCTTTACTACTTGGCCACCACCTAGATGGTTAAATCAACTCCACACTTGAGTAGTCAGGACATAGTTGTTCGACCTAGTTGTTCAATGAAATGGTATTATATTCAAACCCAAAACTATGGGCGCAATATAGATACAGAATGCTTGAAATAGTACTAAAAAATGCTTGGAAGAACTTGCTGTCAATTTTACTTTACAATAATTGGGATTCAGAATCAATAGGAGGCCACCTTTTCTTCACATTTAATCAACTTATTTCTTTAAATTTTTAAGGTATTTAGTGATTTCTAAGTAATCTCCTGGATCAAAGATCACACAGAAAAAGTTGGCTGCAAATTCATTTTCCTATAGGCAGCTTTCACACAAAAATTTATCCATAAGGCTCCATCAGTAAGATTTTCTTCCACTAACCTGGCTTCATTTTAGTGGCCATGAAGTTGCTAAAACTCCTTTTGCTCTATCTGCAACCATAGCTACTGTTGCAGTTCTGCATTCAGATCATTACAGCGAAAACTCAAACATGCAAAGTCAACTCTCATTGCGTGAAATTCAAGAAGCTGTAACTTCTTTACGAGGGGTTGGCCGCGTTCTTGCCCAGCAGAACACGATAGCCAATTCGACATGCAATAAATTGCCTCGCATTTGTCGACTGAAAAGAATTCCAGGGCCAGATTGCTGCAATGAGAAATGTGTTGACGTTAAGACAGATCGCTTCAACTGTGCAATGTGAGGGTACAAGTGCAAGTACACTGAATCATGCTGCGAAGGAAAGCGTGTGAACACATCATGATCATTTGATAAAATTAAGACATTGCGGTGGGTGCAATAAGAAGTGCAAGAAAGGGAAATTTTGTGTTAATTTATGGGATGTGTAGCTATGCATGATTGCTTCACAAACTGCATCATTTTCAGTTTAATTTGATGAATAACCATTGTAATCCACACAAACGAGTGTGACTGGACTATTAAGCTTCCGACTGGCAAGGATATAGGTAGATGTTGTTGTCATACTGAGCTGAGTGTAATAGGTGACTCAACATCTGCAACTCCTTGAGTTTGCAGGTTTTACACATTCCAACAAAGTTCTTTGTGGCCATAACAAGATTCAAGGTTTGCTTTCACTCAGTCTGGAGTGTCCAGAGGTCATAGACTTCAGCGTGTGCCAATAAAAAATGGTTGAGGTCGAGTCCATGTCAATTCCTTGATGCCTTCATATATAATTCCTGTTCTTGGAATCTATGTGCATTTTACTTCGTTCCATCATTTATAAATCTATTTTTGGTCATATTAAATTAGGGAAAAAGAGATGGGATACTTAATGTGTAGTTAAAGGTGCATTTCCTGAGACCTGATTCAATGGTTCAGCATGTCAGGTACACGCTTAAACTCTAGGTAAAGGCCATAAGGAAGATATTATACTGAGGTCAAACTAGGTGGTGCTTAGGGAAGCTTCACAGCAACAACAACAAGAACTTGCTTCATGATGCAAATTAGTATATCGGAGGAGGAGTATTTACTGCCTATAGCTACCGAAGCCAGGCTTAATTTCTTTCAGCCACGGCCTCAAGGGTTAGTGGCTATTAGTGATGGAGAGATTGATGTGGAGTAAAAGATAAAATAATGCTTTAGAATATTGCATAAGACCTTTTACTGTATTGATATGCTAACACACCCGAAGGTCTCGAGTTCCAGCTCTCCTTTGTAACATGTGTGTGAGTGTATCACAAACTTGAAGAGTGGCATAACAGCTTGCAAGGAATACGCTAAACTAGCTGTTTGATCTGTATTTTACTGCGGTTCATTTTTTTTTTCCTTCAGAAAAATTATATATATAAATTTTTTAACATGTTTTTGTACATTAAAAAAATTTCAAGAGAAATTTAAAACAATTATATATGCATCTAATTAAATAAATTAAAAAATTATTTATGTAACCAAAAAAAATTATGACGGCCAGTTCTTATCCCACCAAAGATAAATAATTAAACTCATGATCCTAGTTGGTGAATTAATTGGATTTAATAATTTTTTATTTAAAATAAATATATTTAAATTTAAAAACCAACCAAATATTAAGTTGATCGAAAAAAATTAAATTGAAACAAATTATATGGTCAAATTAATAATTAACTAGATATTAAATAATAAAATTAAGAAAATAAACAAGAATTTTTTTAAAAAATCCAATTATAATATGAAAAGAAAAAGCTCAGTATCTCAAGCTTGGACAACCTAAAGTTTCCTAGGTCTCCAAAAAAAAAAACCTCAAGTAGGTGGATCTAAGATAATCCGTGTGCCTGAATATTTTTGTTTTATTATTTTTTCTAAGAAGTGGACGATAAGTCCCTTATCACTTAATTTTTTGAAAAACAAAATAGCAAGTGATGTGTTGTATGTCCTATCTAAATTTTAGTGATCTTTATTTGACTAAATCATGAGTAAATCTATTTTAAACAAAGAAAAATTAATTTTAAACTATATTTTAGTTTTAAAAAACTAAGAAAAAACATCTCAAACACCTAAAAAATATATTTATAATCTTACCAGAAATCAAATTTTTTTTAAAATTTAAATATGCTATTTCATGTAAATTTAAGGGAAAAACACTTTGGATAAACTCTTCCCATGAAAAAAACTCATTAACATCAAAATCACTAGTTTTCATAGCTCAAATCGATTTCAACCAAAACTTTATTTCTTTACCATCAAAATTCAATCATTTTCTCTTTTATTTCTCAAACTAGGGACTAGAATGAAAAAAAAATTAAGATCAAATTTGAATTTTATAAATTGTTAGAGACCAAGAATTTATAATTTAAAAAATTAAATAACCAAAATATATGTTTAACCCCAAGTTAAAAAAAAATGTTTTATTGCTACATTTTTTAGTTGCAATCCCCTATCTATGAATCTTGTCTTTCCTTAATCAATGTGCTTTAATTGGCCATCAATTTAGGCAGGCCTATAAACGTGAAATCACAAGGAAAAAAGAAAAAGAAAATGGGCTAAAAAGGGGAATAGTATTTTTCCCACGTCTATTACTGTATTTCTCAATTCTTAATAATTAATTAGTTAATAATGTTCACAAAGCAACAGTTCAGAGGTGAAAGTATGCAGAGCCAAGGGCAGAGAAGTATACAACTTCTACCCATGCTGTGTCCTCGGAGGCACTTTAGACCAATTACTTGAGAATGATCCACAAGGAGGTTCACCTGAGAAAGAAAGCATGCCATTAGCAACAGCGAGTTTAATAAACACTGGATTTCACCATATGGTTAAATGAGAGACAGTGGAATATACCTTTGGACCATATCTTTTGATAAACCACTCTGCAGTTTTAGCATTTGATGCTTCAAACATGGTCTTCTCAAGACCTAGTTGTCCGGCGAACGTTGCAATTACATCCTTGCAGTTGTCATCTGCATCAATCATTATAATCTGCCCCAGCTTCTAATCACCTCTCGGCCATTCTGATCAGGAGATCAGCATCTTCAACCATTTCTGCGCAACAAAGATATACCTTGTAAGTTCAGATGCAAATGTCCTGAAGAATGTACATTTCTGTTATAGGCAAATTCATTAATCTGTCTCATGCATCCTTAAAAGACCGCATGTGTCTCTGAATTCAGGTGCTTCATCATCTTGTTGTCACCTCAACCACCAATTTTCACCAGCCTTTTATCCATAATTGTTTGAACATGTGCGTTTCGATGAATGAACATTGAGTGAATATTCTCGTCTATTTTCTCCCAAATTAGCATAATTTCTTTCAACCATCTAGATCTCTCGGATGCTAGTTGTTGGGTTTCCACATGCATAGTGTTCCATACTTCTTTAAATCTGAATGAAGCCGATTTATGAAAGAAAAGTTGTATCGAAACTGTCAATGGTATGCAACTGCAGAACATGCGAACATGTGCATGCGCGTAGCTGTAATTGCTTATAAATTAAGCTTAGAGCATTGACTGATTGGAGGATCTCATCAGAATCAATAATCCGATTTCAGTCAATAGTTTAACCTATGTTATGATACCGACAACCTTAATATGATCATTAGCAACAATAATCATTCTGTTGATATGAGACGCTTGTCATGTTCTATCAGAAGCATCCTGCATTACATTTCCATTTAGTCGGAGGGAAAGATTCCAAAAATATATCTTATACATTTTTATATTCATGGATCGATTATCCATTTGAGCTTTATCTAACCATAGTTCAGCATCTATGTCCTGTTAATGTGATTAGCAACGTATGACTTAGAGTTAAGGATACAACATATTCCTGAGTTCATCAGTCATCGTGCTAGATTCATATCTCTCCATTTTAAAGCAATATGTAACCATGGCAAACAAACACCAAGACAGGTGCTGCTTCCTTACCAGTGCTTCGAGGAGCTGGAGGGACCTTTACGAAGCAAATGCTCAGCCCAATCACCAGTACTAACATACACATCATGCTTGTGAGCCATGTCAATCACTTCTTTAATAGAAGACTTTGGCATCAAACTATGAGAACCACCAGAGAATTTCAGTCCATCAACAAATTGCCCCGTTGTCTCGAAAACATCCTGCCAAGCATTATACGAGTATGCACATGCACAAGTAAGAAGCAAATAAAGACTCAAATTCAATCGATCTGCATTAAGCTTCCTTGACATTACATCACAATTCCACAAACTTACTTGAAGACTCCTTAACGTTCTAAATCGAATAGCCCATTTTCCACAACTTACCTATAATTATCCGAAATAATAAATAAATAAATCACAAAACATTCAATGAAAATGCCATTGCAGAAACAATCTTTAGATCAAATTATTACAAAAGGCCCAAAACTCATATTAAGTTCTTAACTTGCAAAATTTCTCTGAACATTTCCCGCTTTTGAAGATACTAGCTAGACTTGGTAATTTCATATTAATTTCTCTTTACATGTCCACTTGGTAACTTTACTTGGGTCATTCAAGAAACACTTCAAATTATCCCTTATCTCCTTAAACTTAACACATCCCCCGCCCCATTGTGAAGAAAGAACAAAAAAAACGAGAGAGCGCGGCATCATCTAAGCATTAATTTACCAAAAACACAGCATTGTGTTAAACTACATCAAATACATGGTGATTCCTAGCAAAAACAAACACACAGCTTGAATTTCATTCCTCTAAAGTCGGTCAATAATTAGTTAGTCCACTAAATGGCAAGGTGGGAATCCACCAAAATCAACAAAGAAACGATGTTTGTAAGTTAAAGGAGAGAAAACATGTTCTCTATACATACTTGAAGCATGTTCTGGCTCAATAGAGTGTATTGAGGCCCTCTCATCTCTGTAACTCCAAATCTACGAGGCTTCTCTGATCGATCTTCATCTACCTAGAAGCTTTTCCATCAGTAATATACTGAGGATGGTGACATATTTTCCTTTCCTTTCCTTCATCTTCATTGTTAATATGCCAAGGAAAGCGTGTGTTTGCTTTCTTACAATGATTTTGATTTTGTGGATAAAGGATAGTGGTGATGATTCTCATTGGAGAAATGTCCAGCTTCTTCTAGAGAATTTGTCCACCAATATTTTGCTCTACAGAGACTGAAGTCTTGACAAGTGTAGCTTCTGATGTTACTGCAACCCATGTCTTGACTCTTGACCAGTGTAGCTTCTTGTAAAGTTGACTGGATTTTGATTTTTGTTTTCCTCCATGAGAAGTGAAAACATTGATACGATATACTCACCCGGGATTTCATCTGGTTAAAAACAGTTGGTTGGGTTAATTTGTGAGTTATAAATCAATTCAGTATATTTTAAAAAAATATTTTTTTATTTTTTAAATAAAATAATTATAAATAAAAAAAGTAAAATATAAAATAAAACAATAGTTCTTCAAGATAAAAATTAAAAAAAAAAAAACAAATGAAGTTGGCTTGACAAGGTTTCGTTGGTTTTGCAAGGGTTGGGAGTTTTTTTTTTTGGATCATTTAAATCTTATCAGTCAATTTTCAATAAAGTTGAGAATTTACCAAATCAACTAGGAAAAGAAGACTTTTGATCAAACTAGTAAAACAAAACTGGATTTGATAAATATAGTTATAAAAATAAAAAAGACATTATATTGTATATATTTTGTTTAATGAATTGAGACTATCAATAATTTTTTTCATTAGAATTACATAGAGAAGGGTTTTTATTATGTAATTTAAAATATATTAAATCTCTTATTAAATCTAAATCAAAATAAGAATGGTAACCTCTTTAATAATTACAATTTATTGTGGATTAGATAAAGAAAATATTAGTAATAAAAAATATCAAGATTATAAAAAATTATTTGATATTGTTATTAAACTTTATTTAGTAGGTCTAGTTTCTAACCTATCGACTCGACTTCTTACCTGATACTAATTTAAAATTAAATCATTAAAGAGTTATTTTAATATAATCCGATTAACTTGACAAATCCAAATATAATATTGATGATTGGTAGAAAGCATGGTTTGGTCTTAAAAAAACTTAAGATATTATCTTTTTTTTAATATTAAGACGAATTTATATTGGATTAAAACCGAACACAATCTACATTTTTCATGTTGTTTAAAGAGAAAAATCACATTCATTAAATCATCTAAAACAAAGTAATTCATTGACACAAATATCCTCTTTTCTAGTGTTTATATTGTGACAAGCTAACAATTACATTTTTTTACATTGAGTTTTTTTTTCTTTTGTAATTTAGGAATGAAAAATAAATAAAAAAACTTTTGAATAAAAAAAACATTGTTAATGTGATGTTAACCATAATTTTTTTTCTTATTTTATATTTCATTCCTTTATCTTTAAATGTTGCGTGCTTAACATAATTTCAAGTATAATATCTTTTAATTAGGCTATAGAAGGATTTGGTTGGGAAAAAAATACTAAAGCCCAACAAGTTGACTTGGAGCTTGGTTAACCTAGGACTTGGACCAATCCAAGTTGGAGAAAAAAAAAAAACTTGATTAATTTTATCAAAAACCTAAATTAACCCGATAACTTGGTCTTTCCAAACATCACCTAATCAAAACTCAGCTATTGATCTATTGATATTTTTTATAAAAAAAAACATTTTATCAAAATAATATTTTTGTTATCATTTAAAAGAAAATGAAGGTAAATCCAGAGTAATTGGCTCGACTCTTCAAATCCATGACTTAATCTTATCCTATTTTGCTTCTTACAACTGTTTTTATCAATGAGGTTGCTTATAATTCCTTGTCTAAGGAAAACTAAAAAAAAAAAATAGTCTTTTTTTGCATCAAAGGCATTAAGACCACTGTTATCAAACCTGGATTGGCCCAATGGGTCGACTCGAGACCTGGTTGACCCTGTGGCTGGACCGTCTAGGTTTATTAAAAGACCAGTCGGTGCAACAAACTGGGAAAACCCGAGCAACCCAGGTGAACTTGGACGAAGCTGGGTGTTTTTTTCTTTTTTAAATGTGATTTTTCTCCTATGCCCCTCTTTTTTTATATTTTTTTAGTTAGTTATTAATACTTTTTAAAGTTCACTATATAAATATTAAAAAATATTTTATTTTTTTAATGTGAAATTTGAAACCTTTTAGTATATATACTTTATTTTTCTAAGAAAAAAATTATTTTTTCAATGTAGGATTTGAAACTCTTTCTTATATGTATTTTATATTCATAAGAAAAAAGTTATGTTTTTGTATTGTGGGATTTTAAATCCTTTAATATATATATATATATTCAAAAAAAAAAGTTATGTTTTTTCATTATGGAATTTGAAACCCTTTAATATATATATTCTATATTCCAAAAAAAATATTATTTTTTCAATGTGAATTTTGAAACTCTTTCATATATATACTTTATATTTACAAGAAAAAAATTATGTATTTTTAACGTGGAATAAAAATCTTTTTAGTTTAAATGTGTGTATGTGTGTTATGTCCAAAAAAAAAGTTATTGTTTTATTCTATGTTCACAAAAAAAAAAAAAGTTATGTTTGTTCAATGTAGAATTTGAAATCCTTAAATATATATATTTTATGTTCACAAGAAAAAATTTATGTTTTTTCAATTTAGGATAAAAAAATTTTCATTTAAATATTTCAACTTAAAAGGATAACATAACATCTTTTCAATAAGAAATAAGTTTTTTTTAAAATATTCTTTTAAATTTTATTATTTATATTAGGTATAACCTATATTCGTATGAATTTTTTTAATTTTTTCATATAAAATATTAAAATTTTAATTTTTTTTTTTAACTATGATTAAGACCACGGGGAAAAAGCCCATTGGCTTGTTAAGGGAAAGGGTATTAAAAAAAGGGTAAATTTCATTTTTGCTCCAATAGATTCATCAACTTTCCTCCTTCACCCTTAAAGTTTAATATTTTTCAATGTTACCACTACGGTCCTACAAATCTATAGCTACACCCTGATCTTTTGATTAGCTATCAAAGCTCACCATTTCTCATTTATCCTCCATATATGTGATATTGTTTCAAAAAGATACTTCAAAATATAAAATATAAAATATCGAAAGGTGGGTTAATCATTAGATTTCCTTAGCTATTTAATTTAATTATCAAGATGAAATTGAAACTATTCATAATTGTGTAATTAACATTAATAGATTTTAAATTAAAAGAGTAAAAAAGTCGAAATAAACCAATCTATATTACAAAATTATAGTTTACCCAAAAAAAAAAAAGTTGACCTTGTAAATAATAGGATACAATACTCTTGGTGTACATACCAATTTTTCCACGTTCTTGTAGGCTATCAAATCCCACATGAATGAGGGGGTTTTTACCTTTGGTTAGATAAGTATTTATAGCATTGTATGAGTTAAGATTGGGGAATGTGCCGATGTAATTGATGTAATTAAGGGAATAATTTCACTATTGAGGTAGGATCTCTGCTTGGGTGTTCATGAACGTCAGTGTTACAACCTTGCTGGTGATACCTCAAACCAGTGATTTAAGACTCGGCTGGCCTGGCCAGGAAATTCGATGACCCATTGATCTTGAGCTTAGTCGATCCTGATTCTTTAAATTTTCCTTGTCTCTCATGAAAAGAATCAGAATTTAGAAAAGAACGCACCAAAAGAAAAAAAAATGTCAAGATGAAAAAAGGTATTGACTCGTAATTCACTAATATCATTTCCTTTATTGATGATCTCAACTTTATTCTTATTCTGTCTTTCTTGAAGCTTGCTTAAAAAGAAAGGCATTCCCTATAAAGATGTCCCTAGCCTACCTTCTCCTTGATCACAACCTTCTATAGAACTGTTACCCCTGGTCAATTTGGAAAAGAAGAATGGCTAAAAATTATGGTATTTTGGTTTGTCTCCTAATCATAGCACTGGATGTTGTTGCTGGCATACTTGGGATTGAAGCTGAGATGGCGCAAAACAAGGTAAACCAGTTATGAATTGAATTTCTTCAGCTTTTGGTTGCGGATCGTTTCATTTGGATCTTGATTTGTTGATGGCAGGTGAGGCATTTAAAGATGTGGATTTTTGAGTGTAGAGACCCAAGCTATCAAGCCTTCAAGCTAGGTTTGGCTGCAATATTATTTCTTCCCCTTGCTCATATCATTGCTAACTTGCTTGGTGGATGCACTTGCATGTGGTCCAAGGAAGATTTCGTAAAGGCATCCGCTACTAGGAAGCTAGCTGTAGCTTCTCTTTTCTTCTCATGGTATTTACTATCAAAACAACACTGCAAACAAAAACTTGATTCTTTCTGACATGCATACACTGATGTTTTGGGCAAATCAGGATCATACTGGCCATTGGGTTCACAATGCTGATCATAGGGACAATGGCAAACTCAAAATCAAGAAAATCATGTGGATTATCGTATCATCACATTCTCTCTATCGGAGGCATTCTGTGTTTCATTCATGGAATCTTCGCAGTTGCCTATTATGTATCTGCCACTGCTTCAGCCAGAGACCATTCTCGGCATCGAACCCCTGCTACTTCTCAAGCGTAGCCTTTTTTGACAAATTCCTTTCATTTCAATTGATCCCATCATAAACTAATCCTCCCCATTAGGCATGCAATCATCATCTAAGCTATCATGTAAAGGTTCTAAGCTCTGGCTTAATGAGCTACCACTTAATCAACTCCCTTTCAATGCTAATGTGTAATCTCATTACTACTTACTGAATATCTCTTGCCATCAATCATATAGTACCCAACAATGGAGTGATCAAGGAATCTCTCAACACATAAAAAGGGCAGAAGAAGCAGCACATTTCATTTAAGAAATCTAAAAACTAGAACTACATCAAATCAAAATTAATTCAATAAAGAGGGGGAGGGGAGGGGGGGCAAATAAAACGTAATTAATCCTGCTACTGCAACCTAAATTCTTCTCAGTATTTGCATAAAAGGGCTTCTCTTTTTAACTTCACATTGGACGAAGTCAATTCTGCTTCGCCTCTCATTCATCATCAACTGGGCCTTTAGAAACCCTTTTTGGTAACAAAGTGTTGTGAATATTAGGCAAGACACCACCATTAGCAATTGTGACTTGGCCAAGCAGCCTGCTCAGCTCCTCATCGTTCCTCACTGCCAACTGAATGTGCCTAGGGACTATTCTAGTCTTCTTGTTGTCTCTTGCTGCATTCCCAGCCAGTTCCAACACCTGCACAACGAAAAAAAGACCCAAAATTAATTGAAGCAAACAAAAGAAACGGTCCTGTTGTTGAGCAAATGTAAAATCAGGATAAAGAATCGTGAAAAAAAATACAAAAACACCCAGAAGATTTGAATCCCAATTAATAAATCAGAGCCAAAAGTTTCAACCAAATTTTCTATTGATTTTCCCGAACTTTTTTCAGTAACTAAACACCCTGTAATTAATGAAAATCAACTAAGTGGCACATTTGTTTAACCAAAATCACCAAAAAAAACCCCCAAAAAACTTGAAAAACAAAGAACTCCAATGTACCCAAACTTCAAAAAAATCTACAAAAACATAAAATGTTCATATTCCCAAACTTCATAAACTTTCTCTCAGTACTCCCTAACCCCAAGAGAAAAAAACCACAAAAAATAGGCAAAGAGGAGGAAAGAAAACAAGAAGGCTAGTTTTATACCTCAGCAGCAAGATACTCAAGAACAGCAGAGAGGTAGACAGGAGCACCAGCACCAACACGTTCGGCGTATTTCCCAGTCTTCAGGAACCGAGCAATACGTCCCACAGGGAACTGCAATCCCGCCTTGCTACTTCTCGAGGTTGCTTTCTTTGCTGCTCCGGACCCCAAAGCCTTTCCTCTTCCTGCCATCTTCCCAAAAGAGACTTGAAATCTACAAAGAAATTCGGATTTTTTAGTTTTTACGAAGAGTTATTGAATGCTAGATGATAGTTTTTTTTCTTGGCGCCTGATGGAAGTAAACAATACCGGGTTTATTATATAGGAAGGGAGAGTGATTGTGAACCAATCAATGTGAAGGACGCGGATTCTGATCTTTGGCCGCTTGTTTGGATCTTATAGACGGTTGAGATTGTATGGTTAGGTTTAGTTTTGGATCGCGGACTCATGGTATGTTTTTAGAGGCGGGAAATTTTACGGTAATTGGGGGTGGAGAGCGGATTTACGAAAATACCCATGCTCTTTTTAAAAATCTAAAAAATGGTCTAGAATAAAATAGTAATGATAATTTCTTCTTTTTTTTTGTGAAGATTGTTGATTTAAATAATAAATAAATAAAAAATCATTCTCTTATTTTAGATCGAAATTTTAGGAGCTAAATAGAGAGGAAACCCTCTTGATTGAAAGTTAACCTCCTCACAATTTGGTCCAAACAACCTCTGAACTCTTGTTCAATGTAATCCCCCACTTTTTATTTTTTCACTCTTGTTCAAATCCAATGTAATCCCCCACTTTTTATTTTTTCAATTCTAGCCCCTCAATTTATCAATTCAAAGTAATTAACTACGGAGACGATCATGAGAATCTTTTTGGAAGCCTGTTTATCTTTGCTTTGATTCATACTTTAAAAAAAATTATTTAAAAAATTATATTGATTTAAAAAAAAATAAAAAAAAATTATAAATATATTTTAAAAAATAATTACTTTCAAAACACCAAACACTATATTAAACCATTAGAATAACAATTACAACAATTTATTTTTAACATTGCCTGACAATTACATTGAACTATAATGCAAAGAACTAAAATAAAATCAGGATAATAAAAGATTAGAGGTTAGCTTTTTTAGTATTTTTTTATAGTTTTGATATGTTAATATTAAAAATAAATTTTAAAAAATAAAAATATATACTATTTTCATATATTTCTATAAAAAAAATTAAAAAAATAATAAATCAAATACTGTTGATGGGAGGAACTGTTACTAAAATCAGGGCTTTCTCCCACCCCCAGATAATTTAATACATGAGGCTATGGCCTTTCAGCATGGACTCTTTTCTTGAGAGAAGTATGTTTTTCAAAAATGTTCGTTGACGTGAGTTTTTATAGTTATTTTTTAAAATATTTTTTATTTAAAAAGATATATTAATAATTTTTTTAATTTTAAAAAAATATTTTTAAAATTAATATATTATAATGATTTAAAAAAATTAAAAATATATTAATTTAAAATAAAATCAAATTAAAATTTTTAAAAATATATTTTTCAAACTTAGTGTTAAACATTGTTAAAAAATAAAGATATGCATTGAGGTTTTCTTTTTCATTTATTATTTTACTATTTTATGTTTTATTTAAGTATTATTTGGTATTATAGTAATGATTATTTTTTAAAATATTTTTTACTTGAAAATATATTAAATTTATTTTTTTAATTTTTTAAATAATATTATTTTTTATATCTATCCACAAAAATACATTAAATTAAAAACAAACAAAAAAAATCATTTTATTTCAAAACCGCGTAAACACACACTACCTTAGCTAGCCGACAACATCAATAAGTATGCGCTGAGCTACATATAAGATAAGGGGGCAATTTCCCCCCTTAATTTTTATAAAAATATCATTTCAGTCCAACAGTTCAATGATTTTCAATTCACACCCCTCTTTTCTAGACATTTGCTCCCCGTTTTTATTTTTAATCTTTCCCGTTACTCCATGGAATATCTACTAAAGAGTGATTTGTTTAGAATAATTGTATATGATTATCCTTTGAATGGACTATTTTATTTTTTACATTTTAACTTATTTTGATATGATAATTATGTGAAAATAACAAAGTATCAATATTTGAGTGATAGGAACTGTTTAAGGATTAAAAAAAACTTCTTTTTATAATGAAAACAATCTTACTAGTTTTTTAATAAAAAAAATCAGTTGAAAATCATTATTTGAGCATAAATTAAAAATAGACATCCTCACATAAAATTTAAACAACATCCAAGCATAAATCAATAATTTAGTTCATGAAAACATCCTAACAATAAAAATCAAAACTTCCACACATAAAAGACAAAGCATCCTCCCATGTAATTAAAACATTCATATAAAAAGATTTTATTTTTTATCTAATTTTATTTTTTAGTATTTAATGAGCTTTAAATACATTGTTTGTCTTCTTTTAAAAAAATATTTTTTTCTTAAATTATCATGATTTTTTTATTTGATCCATTTTTTATTGTTGTTTATTTTTTATTAAAATACAACCAACTTATTTAACTTAGTTGGATTTATGACTCAGATTATATATTTTTTTTTATATTTTAAAACAAATCTACTGTCAATGATCCCAATTAGTTTGAATCAATTATTTGATTCTGCAATATTATAGGCTCATAAAAACATTTCTAAATAGTTTTTCAGTCTATATATAACACACACACGTGTCTACTGTTATACAAAACATAATGAATAAGAGAATATTATCATCACCGAATCTGATATGGTTTCAGAGCAGTCGATATTGACCGTCTCTTACCCTAATTTTATAAATCATTTTTGCAACAACAATCATAAGCTCCCTTCGTAGTAGCAATGATTTCACAGTAGCAGCCATTAGCCATCCTTCATAACCACTGCTTACTGTTCCCTGAACCAAATTACTCTGTTTGTTCTTTCTACTTCTTCTTTCATCACTTTATAAGCCAAAATCATGGCAGAAGATGATGGTTCAGCAAACACCAATAATTTTTTAATTTCATGAGACTCCAACACTACCACACAAATAGTCACATTGCAGAGTGACAACTCTTATTTCTCTGCAAGAATCAAGTTGGATGAGAATAATTATTTTCTATAGCATCAAATCATGGAGATGAAGATAGCTGAGCGAGAAAAACATGGGCATTTGACCGGTGATATCGCCCAACCTACAGTCCTAAATCCCATATTTATTAAATGGCGTGCAACAAATTGCCAAGTAAATAGTTGGTTGTTTGATGCCATGCAACCTAATCAGATTAAAAAGGTTTATTCATGATGACACAATAAAACAAGTTTGGGATGCAATAAAACAAACTTATTTAGATGGGGCTGATGAAGTTGAGATTTACGACCGTCATAGTAAGTCATTCATAATAAAACGAACAGGTGTTTTAGCTGTCAAATATTACAGTAAGCTCACTCAGATTTTTCAAGAGCTTGCACTAAGATTTTTCAAGAGCTTAATCAATTAAGTTCAAGTACCATAAAAGCATCCTTCAGATATTGAAACTAGACAAAAAGAAGTTAATAGTCTCAGAGTTTATATATTTCTTGCAAGTTTGGACAATAATGTTGATCAAGTTTGAGGAGATTTTGATGATGAAGCCAAAGCCAAAACTTGAGGCTGCATATGCACATATTAAAAGAGAGAGTAACCGACAGGGAACCATGTCTGAAGCTGTGTAACCTCCGAATCCACAACTCTTGCTGATGCCAGGTCTAGACAATCTCGGCTGCATAACTACAATATCGATCTTGCTTGTAACAGACCTCCAATGAAATGTATCAGATGTGGTTTAGATAATCACAGAATTAAAGGTTGTTAAGAGATCATTGGTTATCTAGAAGGATAGGTTCATAAAGGGCATAAGAGGGACTCAAACCGAGCCTCATTTTGCATCTGTTTAGTCATTATAAGAGATTTCATCGAAAATCCCATCAGGTACAACTGACTTCAAGGCCTTTGCCACCTCAGGTAACTGTACCACATCCTCATTTACTGGTAATAAATCCTGGATTATTGACACTGGTGCAACGGATCACATGACATCTAGTTTTATTGGGGTACAGTCTGTCACACTTTCCAGCCAAATACATATTCTTAGTGTTAATGACACCACCTCCCGAGTTATAGGAGAAGGGTCCTTATCTCTTTATATCCTCATGAAATCTTTATCATGTCTTAGTTGTCCCTTCACCTAACTATGACTTGTTATTTGTTCCTCAGATCATTGATTCCCTTAATTGTACCATGTGTTTTTTTGTCATTATATCGTCTATTTCAGGATCTTCACACCAGGGTCGTGATTGGATGTGGTACTAGAAGAGGAAAACTATATTATCTGGACTTCACAAACAACACCGCTAAGAGATTGAGTTTTGCACATCATGTGAAAGAAGGTGAGTCTATCAAGATGAAGAAAATTTGATCATGGCATAGACGATTAGTTCATGCCTCATTTGGTTATCTGAAACTTTTATTTTCAGAGTTGTTTTCTTAGTTTACTGAAACAGATTTTTATTGCGAAACTTGTATTTTAGTGAAAAGTTATCGTATTTTTTATTTATTGAGGTTGAATAAAAATTTTATGTTTTTCAGGATTGTCCATCTCTGATATTTGGAGACCATCACATGTTTCCATAATTAGTGGTTATATGTGATTTGTGATGTTTATTGATGATTGCACTTGGATATTTGGGCTTTTCCTTTAAAACAAAAAAGAGAAATAATCATCAAATTCAAATTATTTATCAATATGTTGCTACTCAATTTGACAAAAAAATCATGACGCTTCATGATTTGCATAATTTTTTAAATCAATATAGTATTATTCATCACACCACACATGCATATACACTATAATAGAATGGAGTCGCCGAGTATAATAATCGACATTTCTTGAAAATTGTTCATGCCTTTTTATTTAAAGCCCAAATATGTAACGTGAGTTACGAGGCCGAACTAACCAAGTATAAAATAAATTATAATAAATTATAAAATTTAATATTTAATAAAATAAATATTAAAGTATAAATTTTTTAAAACAAGTACATAGATTTAAAAAAATAAAAATAAATAAAAGAATAAAAAACACCATTAACAATGTTTTGTGAGTGCCACCTGCTTTAGTTTATTGTTAAATATTAGACTCATGAAATGGAAACAATTTCTAATTCATGAATTTGGAAAACAAATTAACCTAAAAAGTTCCATAAAGATGTGATATATGTGTGCATATATTACTAATCTGATGAACACCATTAATTTATTCTAATTAAGATAAATTAACATCTAAAAAGAAGGCTAAACTAGACTCCAAAAACTCATGAAATGGAAACAGTACCTCGCATCAGAAAAATACTCCATGTTTCTCTTTTCCCCGCCTAAATTGCCAGTCCAGACCCTTTGAACTTTGCCTTTGTAATCTCATCAAGTCGCTTGATCATCGAAGGCGTCAGACAAGTCTTCGAATCTCCAACGTTACCTCGCCGGAAGAATGCATTGTTGTCCACCTTCGCTTTCGAGCCCAGATGAAATGTTCCAGCTTTATTCACCTCCAGATTGCTCAAATTCTCAAGACTACATAGCTTTATTATGTCTTTCACGACACCTTTACTTTTTTCATCCACCGAAAAGGGACATTCCATGAATCGTGCCAGCTTCTGCACGTAAAAAGTAGTATCCTTCTTCAGATCCTCATACTTGAGAAAAAATACATTATTCGGGCGTTCTAAACTTGCATTCCAGTACTCCGAATTGTACTCCCAAAAGGGCCCTGAGAGACAAACTCCTTTACAGAAAAGCTCAAACCCTTCTTCCAGAGGCAGGGGTGGCATGTTCCTTCCAGATCTTATTTTATTGACAAATTTCCACAAGGAGACCAAAACATCTTTCGAGTCCCGACAAATACACACAATCTTCGAACCTGAATTTATGATGGATATCGGCAATGAAGTGTAAGAGACATGTGTGCTAAGTAGCCTAGGTGAGGGAAGAGAATCTAGGTATGTCAATGGGTCATCTTCATGAGCTTGCAGCTCAAAATAGGGAACACACTTATGGGGGTTTGTAGTGAGTAAAGGGTGAGTTGAATCATTGAGGCAACGATCATTTCTCTTCTGGATGGAAAACACGAGAGCCTTTAACCATGTGGTGCCACACTTGGGAAATGAAGCCAAAATAACATCACTAGAGCGTGCCTGGAAGTTTTCCTGTGCCCAAAGAACTCCAACAGCCCAAACAGGATCATACCAAAAACCTTCAATCTTGTAATGCTCGTCCAACCATCCATCTTGATCCTTAGGAAGGGTTGAAATAATCTCTTCATATTTCTGGGACTGGCTTTTGATCTGTTGTTGTTGTTGTTGATCTTCTTCGTAGTGGTTAGTACTGTTTGAAGGTTTTTGAAGATTAGGAGAGTAAGACATCATGTACTTAAGGGTTCGATCGTAAACAACTTGCTTGAACTATGAAGCAAGATTAGTGTTCTATCTGCTAATTACTTGGAAAGGAAAATTGTTAAAAAAACAAGGAGCTAGCGAAGGGATATTAATGACTCGTAGATATATATCCAACCTTCTTCTTGGAATATTATTAGTGAATGAAGGAGATGGTATGGTCTTGCATTCCCTAGAAAGAATGCGAGAGAAATTCGCCAAGATCCTGAATCACCTCTACATTGTTTTACCCCTTTTTAAACAAATCGATCGGATCAACATTAACATATTTTGACCAGATTCAGTAGAGAGTGAAACTCAATGGAACTGAAACCGCACGTTCATATGTAAGTTCATTTTTCAAGATTTTTTTTTATCACAAAATATTAAACCTGCTTTGCCAAACAAGTTGATTCTGTCAACTTGTGACCCAAAATATAATCTAGAATGAGTTTTAATTTAAATCGATTTAAAATTTGACTTGACTAAAATTGGGTAATTGCTAGATATATTAACCTGTCACCTGGTCAAAATCCACCGAGTTAAAATCAATTATTTTTATTAAGAATTAAAACAACATTGTTTTGGATAAAAATAATAAAATTGGACAACAAGGGAATCCTATGACTCAATGGATTGAGACCTGGCCGGTCTCACAATTATATTTATGATTATGCCAACATGTATAAAGAAAGTTTAATGCAACATATATTAATCATTCAGTCATTGTGGGGGAACTTTTCTAGTGAGCAGTTGGCCTGGTTTTGCCGGTATTCACATAAAGATGATCATACTAAAGACATGGAGCAATGTTAGTAAAGGGATCCTCTCATGAGCCATGATTTTTCTGTTCTGAACTTGGTTTTCTTGCTGCAGTAATTAGTACTTAAAAGTGCATTTTTGTCATGGTTTTATATCATCATTTTGCACTTGAAGTATCAATAACTCCTTAACTAAAGCATGTTTTATAATAACATATCTAATAATATAAGATACCTTTAATTTATGGTAAATATTCATTTTAAA